>NC_066533.1:13218434-13243434 GCF_024679095.1 Eriocheir sinensis
TTCCAGGCACATTTTGGGAGTATAAATGCTTCCTGGTCCCTGGAAACCTAAATATTTGGTTCGTTTTATGCCAAGGAATTCGGGAGATCATTTTGACTGGTTTGTTTTGAGAGCAGCGTTACCAGATTGTCGTACTATAAAAAAAAATATAATATAGGCATACTTTTTTCGTCTGCTTGAGGCCCAAAACTGTCGAGCCTACACTGATAACGATATACATTTACAATTAGAGTTCAGATGGTTAATTATCGATGTTTTTTTCTGCAATTGTTATGACTCAGAAACAGGAAAATACGATGTTCTGAGTACGATAATCTGGTAACGCTGTTTGAGAGTCGAAGCGTCGGACGGGAGGGTTCAAACAAATGACCGGAGCGCCATTTGGATCCTACCAGGTGACCGCCAGGAGGGAAGGGTTTCCATCTTGCTGCTCTGCTCAAAGTAAGTGTGGACATTGTTTTATTGCTATTTATTTCATATTCGTAGGATTTTCAAGGCGTTGAGGCCATCAGCTAACAGGGATATCACATGCATGGGGATCGGTGGAACAAGTCCGTGCCATCCACCAGTCTGCTGTACCACCTCGCTTCCCCTCCTTCATCCTCCACCTTTGGGTCCACCCCACACACACACACACACACACACACACACACACACACTTAATTCTCGTTCCATATTTTAGTATCATCAATTAAGATGTCTAAGTAGTACACATCTTTCAGCTGACAGCACTGAAGAGTATATTTGATAGTCTTGAAGAATACCTTGGATACCAGCAGAGCGTAGTTACATGGGGGGGAGGGGGAGGGGCACGTGCCTCTTCGTGAGAATCTGCCTAGTGCCCCCCAACCGGCCATGTCCTATGCCCGCCATTCATCTGATCTTAGAATATGCCACGGTAACCCATAAGGCGCTCCTGCGCTCCACTCGCCTAATGCTTCCACATGCTCAGCTGTGCCCCCAGGTCCCCCCTACTGTTAGATACCCAGCCACGCCACTGGTGGAGAGCACCCTGGGAACACTGGGGAGTAGCTTTGATAGCACACTCCAGTGGTGCCGAGTTCTGTCAGCAGAACGCGTGGTGCTCTGCCCAACTTCAGTTTATGACTTCCACATCACTTATGCAGATTTACTGAGATATTTCCATAATAAATCAAAATCAAATTAAACTATTGAATAGCAATGAAGTGGATAATTAATCCTTATTTATCATTACCTTCTGCAGCATTAAATGTTCTTTACTTTTTATTTTTCATTTCAAAATTCAAATTGCCGAGATATTTCTTGGACCTGTTGATCAGATGATGATGATGTTTCTCTTATGATGGTATTTTATGTCTCCCAAAGGAAAAAAGATACTTTCAGTAAGTGTTAAAAGGAGCTGAAAAAAATTAAATTTAGTCAATAAGTTGTGTGTCATTTACTATACGAGATGCTGAGAGATGTGTTGACCTACTAGTTGTGATAAACAGTGATCAGGCTTCACTTATGGGCTCCACAGCCTCTAAATCTCAATTTATCATTTTTGTCTTAATTCAAAACTAATTTTAAAAATACTCCAAGTGGGACCTTGACCCTTAACCCTCCATGCTGCGGTGGTGTGCCAGCAACATCCCCGCCACTGACCCACACCTGAACCAAGGGCTCTTAATGACCCATGTATGAAGTGTCTTAGGACTTGAGTACACGCTGCTTGGAAGACTTGTCATTATCAAGCGACAGTAATCCTTGGATGATGTGATCCATTTCTGAACACACTTCAAGGCCAGCACCAGTCCATCTAGACTCAATACATCAATCTTAAATCAAAAGGAGACAAAATAAAACGAGTGTTTTCACACTAAAAATGTATATTTCTTTAAGATAGAAAAGAAATCTGAACCATATTGTTTAATGTTGAGGTTTATTACTCAACAAACAACTTCAGTATCCAATAAAATTTCGTCACAAATAATACGGTACAGCAAAGTCAACAAGGAAACACAGCGTGATAATTACTTTTAATACTTTAATGGGTCAACATTCATAGATTTTATAAATAGTCCGGTAATACAAGATAAGAATTGGCAGAGTGTCACATCCCTCCCAGTTATTGAGACTTTAAAGTCATATAATGACCAGTAGCTACAGTATGTTTGGAATAAAAACTTCCTGTTGGGAAAATCAGAACTCCTTCAGATCAAGACGTGTTGAGCTCTAGGGGAGTCCGTCACTAAACTCAGCGGGCGGCCAAGTCGCTACTCTGACCTACCAAGCCACGCGTCGCCTATCACTCGGCCACACACACACAACGAATCAAAGCTTCAATGGTCAGGGAAATTATATGTATTGAAATCTTTGCCCTTACCAACAAATTTTTAACTTCTCTGAGAAGTGTCTGTAGTCAATATCTAATTACTGCTATACTTTGAGTAATAAATTTAAGAAAATGTCAAATCCATAATAAAAATCTCTTGAAAGACAAATTTAGTGATAAGATATATACAAAAATAATATAAATACATACTGCCATTAATTACTCTCTATACCTTTTCTCATTCATAAAACCAACTCTGCTACAGCACACACCTACATATGCAAGTTGTACACATTTATATAAAACCTTAAAAACTCATCTACATTATGTACATTTTTTTCTTTTAAAGACTTGAGTCAGTCCGTGGGAAGAACCCTGATCAGGGCAACCAGTGTCAAGTGTTGCTAGTTGTTGGGGCTGCCCCTCAGGGCTGGGTGCTTCTAACATCTTGGGACTGCCACGAGGAGCAACACACCATGAACACAGGACTAACTTATGAACACATCAGAACAAACTCAAGATTCTAATTGTTCTTGAACTAACATCCTGTGAACACAATGTATCCTCAAGGTACACATCAAAATGGTAGCCTTTTGGTCTTCAGGGAAAGGGGCAATTTTTACCAAGAGACCCATCCCAGTGTTCTTCCTACGGCCTGTTGAGGCACAAGGGTGTGATTATGCTTCCCTGCCATGGCTCACGCCCAGTATGATAAATGCCCACTCACCTGCTGGTCAACTCTAACACTGATTCAGAAGTCACAGAACAAAGTTTCCTGCCTTCCCATAACATCTGGGAAACACACACACCTTGGCACCCCTCCTTCACCATCCTCATAAAAATACTCTTCCCACCCGCCCTCCCTCCCACCCTCCATTAGTTTCTCGCATACACTTAACAACATCCCTACAAAATGGTCACTGAATGATGTGCAATGAACAGCTATATACCTCAACAATCTTTTTAGCCATGTCCTCGAGAGGGAGTTGGTGGTTTGTGTAATCAGACACATCCCCCCAGACTAAATATATGACTGATATCACAACCTGAAGGTGTCCCATTACTGCTCAGGGAGTTGCACTGCCACACCCACACTGGCTACGAGATGCTCAGTAGGTACACAAGTACTACGAGTTAGTAGTATCCCTGAAGGTGGCCAAATGGCTTCTGTAATGCCCGGGCATGCTGAGCAGGGAGGGACCCCACATAGAACTGTTGACTCTCCTCCCCACATAACCCAATGAATGACATTTGGCATTTGTACCACTCACCTACCCTCCCAAACCCCATGTACAAGATCTGGACTACCCACCACCCACCCACTCATCATTGGCAGTGCCCTGAATAACACAATAACTTATCACCTCATTGCTTTCCCCGTAACGCCCCATTTTCCCCAGCCAGGTTGATTCACTGTCAGTCATCTGCTGCTGGCTCCGGGAGATGGCTATCGGAAGGCCACTGTCAGACAGAGGAGATGTGGTTCACCGACGTGGGCACCAGCAGGTATCCGCCCTCAGTGGCTCCTTCGGCCGTGTTCTCCACCACCTGGTTCCCAATGTGGATCTCGGTACTGTTCCGTTGTCGGCAGTTTGTTGCGGCTGGCACCCCTTCGGACTGTGGAGGAGTGTTAAGGTTAGACTCACTTGTTGTTCAGAATGATTCACAGCAATTTTTTTAACCATCAAGGTTTAGGTTTTGACACATTTTTGCATGCATAGAACTACACACAAAGGCACATCAAATGAGCAGCAGTGTAACAGACAGCATTGCAGTCTGTTAACCTAAGAGTAGTAAAGAGGCCTTGTATCTTGCCCAGAGAGGTAGCTTGCAGGATGTGAATTAAATTATCCAATCATGGTTTTTAGGTGCGTTGCTACTGAGGGTAGACAGAACAACACATATTATCTAATAGGAGTGGCCATACAGGACATGGGTTGCGGGTAAGCTTGGAGGAAACCCGCTTTCCGTGTCCTGTACGGGCACTCCTATTAGATAACATGTGTTTGTTCTTGCCTCTGACCCGCTAGGCGTCCCGCTACCCTCTACCCTCCCAGCAAACCACGTGCAGTGTGGCCGCACCCTTAGAGATGGTTAGTATGAATGTCTGGGGTGACACGAGGTAACTGTGGTAACCTGGACACTGAAGGCCAAATGAGCTTCAAAATGGGTGATTCCAAGGTCATAGAGACGTAAATATTGAGGCTGTGCACCTGTTCATACCCTGCCCCTAGTCTTTATATTGGCAGTCTCTTCATGATAATAATTCTCCGTAAGACTAAGTTACACATTATTACCAAGTCCACTAATAAGCTGCTAACCTTTACTTTCTTTCCTCTCCCCTTCACCTCAACCCAATAATCTTATCTGGTCACAGGGGGTGCACATCCTTGTCTGTGTCCCTGAGAGCTTATCACCATTGCCACACACACGAGATTGCATTTACAGCTGCCTCAGAGCTCCCTTGTCATACACTGAACTGTACCGAGGCAACTGAATTTCATGTTTACTGTGTTAGTGTAGTTTTTAAAATGTTAACTCTGCAAACCGTTCTCTAAATGGTGCAATGTTTGGCACACTTCACTGGTGCTTGTTCCTCCACCTCTGACAAATCATCGGGTTATTCAGAATTACACTATAAAATAACAGCAACACCAGGCAAGTCAGGCCATGCAGCCCGGCAAGGACTATGTGTGTGCCAACTCTAGCAACGAAGCTGCCAGAATGACAGTATAAATTCAAGTCTTTGTACAACACACACACATAGTCACCTGCCCCACTGCTCTAGAACTTTGATCCAATACTCCTCACATTTTCCTGCTCTTTATCTTAACCCATGTTTTATTTATCTGAGGTTTATTACTCTTTGTTTACTTCAGCTTTCATTTTTATATCATTGAGAATGTTGACCAAGGTACTTGCAAAGATGTTTGTCCTACAGAGCGTTTATATTGAGTGCAAACAGTGGAGCTCATGGGAGAAGAAATGCATTTGAGAAATGTGTTTTGTTCATGACAGCACCTTTTATCGTACTTAGTCTTAATTTTCTTTGTCAGTTTCCATTTGTGAAAATTAATAATGAAGATAACTTAATAATATCTCTTCCATTTAGCAATATATTATTGTTATCCAACACTGTATTTTTGTAAAGATAAGGAGAAAAGCTTAGGAGGTAAGACCAAGCTGTGAACTGTCTCTATGTCTAGTTCAAACTGTCTAATGTAAGAGTCTGAAGTGAGTTATCCTATCTCAGGAGACAGATTACCACATCTATAGTATCTTTGGTTCCCCAGGTAGACATTACATATTGGTAACATGTAGAGGTGGGGGGGAAACAACTGAGTGGCTGGTTACAAATTTGTAGGTCATTGCTCTAACCACTTCAGTGCTGAGGTCTTACTCCAACTATGGACTTTGGTCCTAAATCTTCATTCATTACTTGATATATGACAGCCGCAGTTCTTTTCATGCTCCTCTTAAGAAGCTGCATATAAGACTAAACACGTACAGCTCTGTATATGGCTTCTATTCCTCAAGGGTTCTTGGTGACTGAAGTTGTTTTCCCCTATGACAGATGTTCAACTGACAACTAAAATAGTCGATAGAATTAAACCACTTTGAGAACAACTTCATATGGGCTTAGCTTTGGTGACAGGGTTCACTGTAATCCTCAACCTCTTCTATCAGAGCATAGTGAGCGAGCTAATGAAACATAAAATAAGTCAGATATCAGATGTAATCTGTTTTTGGATTAACATATGTGTTGCTTTTGTTAATGTTAGTTAAGCTTGATCTGTTACTTTACTGTTTAGGACTGGAAACACAGTGCCTTACACAGATGGGAGGTAAATGGCAAGGTAAACGAAACAAGGAACAAGTGATGTATGGAAGGGTGATATGGAAAGACAGAATCAAGAGGTTACACAGGAATAAGTAGGGAAGGAGGAGGGACGAAGGGAAACAACAAGGGTGGGAGGTAATAAGACTGGTTGGGGTAGATGAAGCAGTTGAAGAAGCTAGCAGAAGGGAAAGCCAAGACAGAGGGAGTGGTGAAGCCAAAGCAATGAGCTGCTGCTTGGGCTTCTTTTAGTCCGGCCATGTTAAAAATGGAGTCCAGTAACTTTTGATTCAGAATGGAAAGGTGGGACAGCCTCAGTAGAAGATGTCATTTCCTCTTATTACAGTTTGCACAGGCACATATTTCTGAAGGGCAGGTAGAGTCATCATGGTCAGGTTTAGCACAGAGAGGACAGCTGCATGCAGTAGATCCGACATATTTAGCAGGGTGGCCATGATGGCAGAGGTTTGGGCACTTATGGGGGAGGAACATACAATTTGACTTTGCCATTAGTTGCTTGTGTAAGATCTAAACTTTGAATACAAATTTGGCAATATTCGTTCAGTATATATGGCAGCCATGACGGTTAAGGGTGAAGGCAGGTGGGTAGGGAGAGTGCAGTTTACAGCTGGGGTCAAAGGCTGAGCTGGGTCAATGAAACAAAGGAAACGTGGGAGATGATTTGTCAAGGGTCTGTCCCTGAAGCCCCGGCAGTGGTGGGAGTAATATCATCATTGGCTATGGTGAACCTTTGAGTGAGGAAAAGTAACCTCAAGACCCCATCATGAGCAAGAGTGATAGAAGGAAGGGTTCACTGTGCCCTGGCACCTGCCTCAGGCTATTCATGTTAGCTTAGCATCCTACTGGCACAGCTCTCACGTTTTAGAAGAAATGGGGATAGCAGAAGGTGGAGGTAGATAGATGGAAGGGGAATAAATATGAAGATGGTTAAGTCCAAGCAGAGTGTGTTGGACCAGTGACAGGCATGAGTCCATGGAGTAGGCCATGGGGTATCTGCCCCAGGAGACGCCTCCCTTCCTGAATCAATGCAAATGAGGCTGCCTTCACTGTGATGGTTCAAATGAACTGTGCCACAGACAATGCCACCAGTAATTGTCTTGACCACAGACAATACCACCAGTAATTGTCTTGAACTGTAAAGGTGACTGTACGCTTGCCATCACTTTGCATGTATTCAGAAAGAGGACGGAGGGTGAGAGTGAGATTACAACTCCTTACCCCATGAAAAAAAAGTGTGAACCATTTTGCCTCCATAGAACCCAGTTAGTTTGGCTTTGTGTGATTGCTGTGACGAGACTATGTAGTCCGTCTGGGGGTGGCAGACAATGGTGTTGACAAAGACAAGGGTGAGGGTTGGAATCACAAAGTTCCTATAACTGCTCAACACAGTAAACAAGTGAACATACTCACCATAGTGTCCTCAAATCTAGGATTGTACTCAATTTGCTCACGGAAAGTTTGCAATTAAAGTTTTAACCCAACTGATTAAACTAATTTGTTGTAAACAGCAAACAGCTTAGGACTTGAGAGCAGTAAGCATACCTAAAGCAGTGTTTTGCAGTCAGTTTTACAGGCAGAATGAAAGTCACTGTAATAAGAGCTAGACTAGCACAGTCATGTTAAAACCTTGAGATGTCTTTATTAATATGTAAAGAAGAACTAAAGTCTTGTAGTCGTCAGTATAACAAAGTAAGATAACAAACTGCAGGCTTCCGACCACTGGCCATGAGCAAAGACTTGTATTTACACATTCCTTGTCTGCAGATGCTGAAAGGACCGAGACTGAAGGTGACTGAGTTTGTGCAGCAGGCAAGAGAAGGTGATCTAAGGTTGGAGGAATGTGTCAGTGTCACTCAGCCCACCTGCTGAAAGCCAGCATGCAAGTACCAAAGCAGAGGCTCTTGCAGTAAAGAATAAGGTCATCAATATGATGACAATAAGAGGCATTTTCTTCAGTATAAATAGTATAAATAGTAATGCACAACAGTTATAAATATTATACAATATAAAATTTCTCATCACTAATTCATAACTATTAAAAGATTAAAATCTACCTCTGTTAAAGGCAAATCTTGGCAGGACATTATACATTGAGTGAGTTATAAAGTCTTAGAGAGCCCATAATAAATACTAAAGTAAGTAGAAATACTAACCTTTGACTGTCATTCATATATACACAGGTTAGTATTAATGTACACCAATCACATGTAGAACCTAACACTCGGGAACACTTCAGCGTTACAATATTTTTGAGTATGTTTTCGTCCTGTTCCTTGCATTCTCTTTTTTTATATTTTTTTTATAGACACTGATACTCATTTATTTCTCTCCTGCACACATTAACCCCATTCAAACAATGTGACCAGTCAGTGCTTAGCAAACGGCTATGCTCCTCGTCACTTAAGATTAGAAGTCAGGTACCCTTTCCAACACCTCGAGATACAGGCATTCAATGCCCCTCTGTTACATGCATTAGTTATGTACACAGCAGCAGAAAGCTAGGTGTAAGGTGCTCCAGCTACTGAGAGTTATCAACATGTGCATCTTCTATTACAACAGTGTGAGAAAGAGGCACACCAGCCATCCTGTCGTGCTCACTTGTCGCATTCCCCCCAGAGTGGGACTCGACATTTGTACGAGTGATTGTGACTCCATCGCCACCCTGTGACCCCTCCTGGTCCCCACCTCTATGAGGAAGGGACTGGTCGAGGCCCTGTACAGTGAGCACCACAGAAGAGCTGGAGTGTGTGCCGGGAAGCCTTTCAGCAGTGCCGGAAGGAAGAATGGTGATATCAGGAGTGGTCCAGTTGGGGGGCACACCCTCAAGGGGGGAAGCAGTGCGCTGGGTTATGTCTGGCAGGCTGAGGGAAGATTTGCGCTGAAATTGCACACCCGTGATCCCATCGGCCTGTGGGATTGAGGTGCTCAGTGCCTTGGGGACGCTTGTTACCTGTTTGGAAGGACCACAGCAGGTGTTGGCCACACAGCCTTCCTTGTCTTTGGAGGGACAGTCAAGAATGCAATCCTCGACAGAGTCCAGTGAGGCCGAGGCGTCGTCATCCTCAAACTCCACAAACTCTGGCTGGATGGTGGTGGAGTGGATGCCCTCCTCATGGAACATCTTTTTGATCTTCTCGGCCAGGACCATGTAGTCCTTCAGGTTGCGGCACCTGCAGGGGGGGGGGTTGTTAAGACAAGCGCTGGGGTGGAGTAAATAATACCAAGATTGCCAATGTTACCTAGAATGCTGGAATCACCTGGCAGTCAAGGCAATACCACTGATAGATCTATCATTATACATTTCTTTGTGGCTCATAACAGTAGATATTTTTTAAGCGGGACACAATAGTGGTATTGTGTTTATTAGTAAATATGTTGAGGCTATAAATGGAGTAACCTTTTGAATTGTTCTATAGCATATGGACCAACCTGATGTGCGCTGAGGCAATGATCCTCTCCCCCGCCAACTGCCACACATGGAACTCGTGCACGGCCAACACGCCATCAACGTTGAGCAGCTGCTTCTGGATGCCGTCAACCTGGTAATGCACAAAACAAAACTCAGACTTGTGTCCTGACCATAGCAAGACTTCTCACAAAGATGAAGACAACAAATAATAAACCATGCAAAGAATTAAATATATATAAACCAATTGAACTGATAACTCTCCCTAGTTACTGAGTTCTGTAGACATAAATTCAACTGTTTTACCTGAATATGAGTAGGAACTGTCTGCAGGAGGATGAGGGCTGACACCTTGAGGAGCGGCCAAGTGCTGGCAGTGATAAGGGACACCAGACACAGGGAGAGCGCCGGGTCAATGTAGGCGGAGTACTCCCATTCCGTGAGCCACACCACCAGCGCACTGATGATCACCACCACCGAGCCTGAAGGGAAGAACAAACCGGTCACCACCAGACAAAACAGATCATGTGTGTCAGTTGCTGTGCAGGCCGAGGCAACAGAGACGGAGATCAAATTACTGAAGTTCATGATAGTTTTAGCCTGCAGACTAGCTATCAGCTGACATTATACCCCCATGAAATATTAAAACCTCTTGATGTTGTGACCTCATTGATAGTTTCATGTTTGTTTAGAATGAAGGTGAACTCAAATAAGAGAAGCCAAATGTATAGAATGTCTAACCTAATATTATTTATGTAATGTGGATGTGAATATAAATCAGAATACATGAGAAATATTTAAGAACTATTACAAATGCCTTATAAATAAATATGAGAATGTATGTAAAGTTCCTCATTCACCTAAACTATATACAACTGTAACTACAAAGGGGAACTACATACGAGAATAATTTATGGAATCTACACACACACACACACACACACACATACACACCCATAGCGTCAGAGAGCACATGAAGGAAGACGCCCCTCATATTCATCTGTGAGGCGCTCTTGTGACCATCTGCCCGCTGTGAGCTCGGAGTGATGCTGGGCAGGGGCGGCGTGTAGCGCTCGTCATTCTCGTTGTCGTCCGTGGCCACCATCGTGTTTATGGTGGACAGTTTGTTCTCATGGGAGTGTCCGTGTCCTCCATGACTGTGGCCGTGACCATGCTCTGTGGGGAGGACATGTACATTGTGGGTGTGCGAGGAAATGATGCTAAGACATGGAGGGGTATGCAAAATGTTAAGGGAAAATTAGGACATTGAATTGTCTGTGTGGGATCTGGGCAGGTCAAAGAAGTTTTAAAGAAACAATAGGAGGACAGGGTTAATTACTGGTGTGTCAGGAGATGAAGATGAGGTCCATGAAGTGGGTTAGAGGAACATTGGGAGACATGGTGAATCATAACTGGATGAGGTAAATGATGTGATATTGATGTAGAGGCAATGTAGAGGAGAGGCTTCAAAGGAATGGTGAATCATAACATATAAAAAAAGAAGACTACTGAGGAAGGTTTTGTGGGACATATTGACTACTGACAACCATGGAATTTTCCTTGCAACTTAACCTAGATATTGACTACTGACAACCATGGAATTTTTCTTGCAACTTAACCTAGATATCAAGTGATTAATATTCTTAAGCTTTCAGATATGGAAAATGGCTGCAGTCAGAGAAAAGACATGACTTTGAAAATAAGGCAGTAACAGCACACACACACACACACACACACACACACACACACACACACACACACACACACACACACACACACACACACGAGCTGCCACACTCACCATGGAAGAGCGCGAGGCCAACAAGATTGATGATGAGGCCTATGACGCCCACTATGAGGATCATCTGTGGGTTGTGTAGCTCCTCCGTCTCGTATAACCTGTAGGAAGACAAGGCTCGGTCAGACAGATCTTAGGTCAAGGTGGAGTGTGCATTGAAAGTTAGTACTACCACAAGCACACTAGCATGCAAGTTTAAAATATGTGTGGTAGTTTTCATACTAAGATTGACGTAAGCTATAGTAGAAGAAAAAAGAGACCAGGTAAAATAACTAAACTGGGCACTTGACTGTCAAAACTTAAAATATTATTCATTCTACACATGACATATATGCAGAAAACTAGACAATCCCTCAGGCTCAACACTTCAAGTAATTAATGACCTTAAGAAACACATATTTGGCAAGGCTTTCTTAGGAGGCTCGAGGATTTCCAGACGTAGTTTTATGACCCTTGTGGTAGTTTAATGAATGACTATATGAAGTGGATACCTGTCGATACTGTTCTTTAGCTAACTGCCTTGTCACAACACAAACAATCCCTCACCCTGACTCTTACCTCTTTAACGACTCCACGAATATAGAGAAACAGAGTGCCAGCAAGAACACACTGTTGACGAGGGCGCCCAAGACCTCCGCTCGTGCCCAGCCAAAGGTGTTTTTACTCCACTTCTTTGGTGACATCTGTTGGTGGGAAGAGGGAAGAGATGAGACAAGGAAGAGTGATGACTGGAAGCTGAGAAAAATGGAAGAGATGACTGGAAGCAGGGAAAAATTGATGATGGAAGCTGAGAAATGTATGAGAGATGGCGAGTGATGATTAGATCTGAAACAAGGAGGAGATGAGACAAAGAAGAATGATGATGAAGCTGTGACAAAGAAAAGTAATATTCTATAGCTGCGAGTGGCCATGGTGCTCATCTGTCATATTAGCCCTTGAGCCATGGAAAGATAGGTGGTCGTCAGGAGGAAGGCGAGAGACCGTGATGGCAAGAGTTGGAAAATTACTAGCTTATAAATGGCAGGTGGTGGTGATAATGACCTAAGATAAGCTACATTAACAGATCTTACAAGTACCTCCACTCATAGCCCTGGAATTATGATTAGACTGAGTCACTTGTATGGTTCTGTATGTGTTTAAAATTTATATACATTTTGCTTTGAAACAACCATTATTTTGTTTTACCCCCGATTCTTTTGTTGTGCATTCTTATAAACTGGAAAGTCTAGAAGTTATACACAAACTGATTGATTTTGTTTGGCTTTTGAACTGACTGAAAAAAGACAAGAAAGATGTTTGGAATAATAAAAATGAAAGATGGAAGAACGGAGGAAAAAGAAGATAAAAAGATAAGAGATATTTGGAATAATAAGAAATGAAAGAATGAAAGGTACAGAAAAAACATGGGTTCAGAAAAATATGAAGGAGGAAAAGAAAGAAATAATAAAGAAGGAAGAGTTAAAAGACAATAAAATGGTAAAGGAGGAAGAGAAGATAAAAAGTCGTAGAGGGCAAAAAAATCTGATGGAGAAGAAATCAAGAAAAATAAAAGTAGATATTCTGGAGGTGAGAAAAACAACACAAAGTACACTCCTGTCTCACCTTTACACTGAGGAAGGCTATGACGAGCGCCAGGACGTCGCTGAGCATGTGGAAGCTGTCTGCCACGAGGGCCATTGAGTTGGTGATGTAGCCCACCACCAGCTCCACCAGGAAGAAGCTGGCGGTCATCGCGAACATGGTGAGCAGGCGACATTTCTTGCCCGTGTACCGCCCCATCTTGCTACTGAAGGTACGAAAGTGATACTACTGAAAGACTAGAACGGCTATTGTCTTTTGAGTTAGGTTTGTGCTGTTCTCTCTCTCTTCCTGTATTTTCTTATCTTCCTTTCTTCTTCCCTTCCTTTCCGTTTGTCATCGTTTTTTGTCTTTTCTTGAGTTAGATTTGTGTTGTCCTCTCTCTCCTTTGTGTCTATCTCTCGCTGTTGTCTTGTCTTATCTTCTCTTTCCTTCCTTTGTCTTCACCTCCCTTCTGCTATTTCTTCTGGTATTCCATAAACTCTTCTCTCAAGTGGCGTCTTTCCTCCTCCTATATAGTTTGTACTTGTATGGCACAGTTTTCACTCGTCCGCAGGGATTGTCTTCACACCGTCTCCTTTTATCTTCACTCGTATCTTCAGAATTCGTCCTGTTGTCCTATTCTTCTCGCGTCAAGGCTGAGGGCTGGCTGTCCTGTCTCTCCGTCTGTCTGTTTCTCTCCTTGACGCTTCCCTTATCTCCTCTTCCCTTCGTGGTATCTGGCGCGTCTCCTCTCGCTCCTCCTGTCAATGTAAAACGCCAAGGATTAGTGAAGCAAGACACTAAAGTAAGGATTTGGTTATTGGAAGTCTGCCTGCACTGGTTGTTACGCGTGGGGGCCATAAACTGACGCCATGGTTTGGTTGTTAAGTACTTGTTGCGCTAATATGAAGAGTGAGTTTGTTGCTGTGGATGTAAGTAGAATATTAAGAGGAGTTGAGAGGAAGTGAGGCAGAAACAAAAATGAAGAAGACAGAGAAGGAGGAGGAGGAGGAGGAAGAAAAGGAAGAACATGAAAATTAAGTGTGAAAACTGCATTTAAACAGATAATAAACAGTGAAAACAATATGACAAAGGTGTGGGTGGGTCTATATAACTGCACTACGTTTACGAAGCTAATAGAGGTAACAGTAACACAGTGGTTTGGTAGTTTGTTCATATGGAAGCACAAAGACAAATATAAAGGGCGTTAAACATTGTAGCGATGGTTTGGTTGTATTGTTGATATGGAAGCGCAAAGACAAATGTAAAGGGCGTTAAACATTGTAGCGATGGTTTGGTTGTCTTTATAACTGCGCACAAACGAAGATGATAAAGAAGCAATGCAGTGGTTTGGCAGTCTATTTATAAGGTTGCGCAAAGATAAATATAAAGAGCGTAAAATGTGAGGAGGATTTGGCAGGGTGTAATAACCTTCTATCTTCGTGCAGTTGTATATATCTATAACTCCACATGCGTATACGAAGATAATAGGAATGGTACCTAATGCAAGGGTTTGACAGGTTATGTGGATATACAAAGAAGAATATGAAGAGAACGAAAGCATGTAACTATGAATCGGCTGTCTATATATAATTCCACATAGGCTACGTATAGATAATAGATAAGTAATATTAATGCAGTGGTCTGGGATTTTGTTATGTGGATAAGCCAAGACGAACATAATAAAAAAAACGAAAGAATGTGACTATGAATCGTCTGTCTATATATAATTCCACATAGGCTACGTATAGATAATAGATAAGTAATATTAATGCAGTGGTCTGGGATTTTGTTAAGTGGATAAGCCCAAGACGAACATAATAAAATAAATAAAACGAAAGCAAGTGACTATGAATCGGCTGTCTATATATAATTCCACATAAGCTACGTATAGATGATAGAGAAGTAATATTAGTGCAATGGTCTGGGATTTTGTTATGTGGATAAGCCAAGACGAACATAATAAAAAAACGAAAGAATGTGACTATGAATCGTCTGTCTATACATAATTCCACATAAGCTACGTATAGATGATAGAGAAGTAATATTAATGCAATGGTCTGGGATTCTGTTATTGTGGATGAGCCAAAGACGAACATAATAAAATAAAAACGAAAGCATGTGACTGGTTCGATCGGCCGTGCACATACGTTTACGAAGATAATAGAGAAGCAATGCAAGGGTTAGCAGCTTCCAGTGTGGACAGACATAAGCGAGACTGAAAGGAGTGTGACGTAACCGCCTGCAGTATTGCATTGACCACGACGGCGTCCACGCACCCAAACACTTAATGGGAATAATGGACACACACACACACACACACACACACACAGAACAGGATGGACGTATAATTTCCCCCCTTCATCGCCAGGCAACGCCCTCGATAAAGACAGATAGACACAACGTTGCAACTCTCCAACACTCGCCACTCAGAAACAAGCCATCACATTCCTCCTCGCACCTCGCATATAAAAAATTCACTTTGTTGACGCGTTAGATAAGAGCATCACACTAATATACTTCAACATTTCGGCGGCCTCGCTAGCACACATTTGACAAGGCTTTCGTGGGAGATAAGTGGGGCATTTCCATGGGTAGTTTTATGACCCTGATGGTAGTTTAGCAATGCCTCTGTACCGTGGAAGTGAAAATCATACTCCCGAGAACCCGACTGATATCCTTTTCGAACGCCCTTTGGAAGTAGTTGCTGTCTGATACCGACCATGCGGCTTGCAGTGTCTTTATATAGCAACACTGAAACACACGCGCACCGGGAACTTAACACATAAATAGATGAATGGATAATAAACAACAATATCCATGCTCACACCTCTTGAACCGATGGATGAGGTAGAAGAGGATGGCTTAAGATGAGAGGCACTTGCAAATCCTTCTCTGCACCTCTTTCCCTCTTTACGCAAACCACTTCAAGTCACTCTGATTCACACTCCCAGTCACACTTGTTGCGGCGTGGGGGTGCCGGAGTGGAGCTGTTAGTTGCGCGAGGCTGGCGGGAGACACTCTGACTAGGTAGATAAGGCTCAGGGTATATATGCACTGGCCACCCAACCGACATTGCCAGCCACCGCCAATGCCTCTCTCGCTGCCCTCCCGTCCTCTGTCAACCACCATTCCCATCATCACCAAACTGCTCATACACTTAATACATCATTACCACTACTCTGGCCTCCCATCCTCCGCCCACCACCACCATTCCCATCATCACCACACTGCTCATACGTCATTCACCACTACTATAACACTACCATCATCATCACCATCATCTCTGACCTCCCATCCTCCGCCCATCACCACCATTCCCATCATCACCACACTGCTCATACACTTCATACGTTATTCACCACTACAATAACACGTACTAACACCACCACCATCACCACCATCTCTCTCTGACCTCCCGTCCTTCCCCCATCACCACCACCACCACCCTATTCCCATCAACACCACACTGGTCATATATTTCATACACACTCACCACCACTATAGCCACCATCATCACCACTGTGACCTCCCATCCCTCCCCCACCACCACCACCACCACTGCTATTCTCATCACCACCGATCAAGCACTTCATACACCATTAATCACCACTAAAACATTACCCACGTGAGTTGTATGGGATTCTAAAACACCTGTAAACTGACTTATTCAATCTTCAAGTATTCTATGGAGGTAAAATACGTCTTTTGAGCAGGATTCTAGGCTTTATTTGAGTGTTTTAATGTATGTATATGAATGTATGTGTGTATGTGTATGTATGTATGGTTTGTATAGCTACGTCATGCATTATTACCATCAATGTATGTATGTGTGTATGTAGGCCTATGTGTGTGGGTGTAGTGTTTGTATAGCAACGTCAGGCAATACCACCATCACAAGGACTCACAATGATCATATCTTCCTAATCCCTCCCCCTCCTCCTGTATGTATGTATGTATGTATGTCTGACTGTATGTATGTATGTATAGCTATGTCCGGGTATTACCACCACTATCATAACCACTCATACTGCTCACACCTTTTCCCTCCTCCCTCCCTCCTTATGTATGTATGTATGAACGTATGTATGTATGAATGAATGTATGTATGTATGTGTAGATACGTTCGGCATTACCATCACCACCATCATTATCATAACCACTCATACTGCTTACACCTTTTCCCTCCTCCCTCCCTCCTTATGTATGTATGTATGAACGTATGTATGTATGTATGTATGAATGTATGTATGTGTAGATACGTTCGGCATTACCATCACCACCATCATTATCATAACCACTCATACTGATCACACCTCCCTGTCCCTCCTCCTTCCCTCTTTCCCTCTCCATCCATCCCTCCCTCGCCGCTCCGCTCCACACGCCACCACACCAGACAGTCACATCATCACCAGACCAACACGTGCGGTTCACGCGGCACGCAACTACTTCTGCCCCGCCACAAAAAGATAAAGCAATGAATAATAATAAAGGAGGATAAGCAACAGCGATATTCAGTAGTCGATAATGTAATGTTTTGGTTTGTTTTGTATTTCTTTAACTGAGGACAGACTTAATTCTTGTTGGCTATGCTACACACACACACACACACACACACACACAACGTTCATAAGACGCACACCATCATCTCCCCATCATAAAATAAAAACTTATCAATACTTATCGCTGTCGCCATTACACTTATTCGTAATAGTAATTCCTGACTGATGGAGTGAATGTCCTAGATTGCTGCCCCCCCCCCCCTCTCTCTCTCTCTCTCTCTCTCTCTCTCTCTCTCTCTCGGCTTAAAAAAATGGAGGCCTATCATTAATTAACGTAACTCAAGGTGTGTAGGTGTCAGGTCGAAGGATAGCAGGTAGGATATTAGCACCTGAGTCCTATACCCCCTCCTCCCCCCCCCACCCACCCCCATGCATCCTTCCCCCTATATCCTACCCTCCCCTTCCCTTCCCTTCGCCCTTCACCTTGCAACTATAGTCCTACATCCTGACACTCCTCCCCATCCTCCCCTACCCCGTATCCTCCCCGTCCTTCACCTTGTTCCTACATTCTCACCCCCTCCCACCCACTCCCCCTCCCCTCCACCCATATCCTTCCCCTACATCCTATACAAGTCTTCCTTCATGTCTTATAAGTCTTCACAGCCCTGCCCTATTTAATTAAAACCTTGATAGTATATGTAACTTGACATCTCTCTTCCACCTCCCCTTACACACCCATTAAATACCTCCCCATACATAAGCTTCCCCTTACGTCATCACTCCCCATACATAAGTTTACCCCTCTCCTTCCACTTTCATTGTATCTCCCCTTCCGTTATCACTCCCCATACGTAAGATAACCCCTCTCCTTCCACTTCCATTCCATCTTCCCCTTACGTTATCACTCCCCATACATAAGTTTACCCCACTCCTTCCATTTCCATTGCATCTTCCCCTTACATTATCACTCCCCATACATACGGTTACCCCACTCCTTCCACTCCCATTGCATCTTCCCCTTACATTATCACTCCCCATACATACGGTTACCCTTCTCCTTCCACTCTCATTGCATCTTCCCCTTACATTATCACTCCCCATACATAAGTTTACCCCTCTCCTTCCACTCCTATTGCATCTTCCCCTTACATTATCACCCCCATACATAGTTTCAAACCTCTCCTTCATCCCTATTACCTTTTCCCCTTACGCACCCTGTTTTTGTTTTCTTGTCTTTGCTGTTGCCCTTGAGATGTTTACTGTAAAAAAATAAAAAATCATTATCCCACTCCATATCTTACTCCTGTCACCCCACCATTAGTTTGCCTCTCTCCTCCATCCCCATTACATTTTCTCACTCACGCAGGCATTTTCCCATCCCATATGTTACGTTTGTCATCCCATACGTTAGTTTACACATTAGTTTACATTTAGTTCTTACCCAGCACAGGCTCACGGGCCAGTGCGTCGGAAATGAGCACCAAGCCACGGGGAGATATAGCGTATGCCCTCAACTTGACCTTACCCATTATTCCAGCCTTTATGCTGTCCCCTTCACCCATACATTAGTTAATACCGTTCCTCCCCCCCCATTACATCCACTAACTTTATGCTGTTCCCTTCACCCCATACATTAGTTAGCACCGTTCCTACCCCCCCCCCCCTATTACATCAACTAACTTTATGCTGTTCCCTTCACCCCATACATTATTATCGTTTCTACTCCCCATTACATCTACTAACGCACAAATTAACACATCTTATAGGCTTGTCAACCCATACATAAGTTTCCATCTCCCCTCCACCTCATTTACATCCCTTTACGCCTCCATTATCCCATCCTAGAGGCTTGTTTGTCAATGTCACCTCATACATTCCTTCACGCATCTCATCCACCCCCATAACATTCCTTTACACATCCATCATCCTTCCCTATATTATGTTCTCCGATTCTTAGTTCAATCGTCCATCTTCGTATTACGTATGAATTATCCCACCATTGTCATCCCCCATTCCTTTTTATCTTTCCCATACAACTGCGTTTCTTTGCCTGTCCTCAACGCCATTCCCACGTCCTTGGAGGTAGGAAGGGTGGAGAGACCGGGATCAGGGAGTCGCGCATGCTGTATATATTGTCAATGAAGCCAGTTTGGTCAGCCTTGGCCGCTACATTTTGGTGGGAGGCAAAGCGGAGCGTGCCTGCTCTTACCAGCGCCTCATCCTCTCTCAACCCTGATCCTGCCACCCTGCCACATCCTACATCCAAGGGTACTACGTTTATACCTTCCACGAATGCCAAACTGGGGTCATTTGTACCGACAATAGATTTCTTCCTACCGCGATATGGGTGACTGACAGTTCGGTAGCTTTCCCACACCTCATATATTTGTAACTGACCTCCCCTCTTTCCTTTCCTCCTCGCCCTTCTCTCTGATTGACCTCCTCCTCTTCCTCCTCCGCTTTTCCTCCTTTATTTACTTCTTTTTCCTCTGCTCCTATGTGTCCTTATTTCTCCTCCTGCTTTCCTCTCTTCTCTCCTTTCATCCTTCCTCCTCCTCCTCCACAACTACTACCTACTACAACTACTATTACTTCTACTACTACTATTACCGATACATTGTCACCCCACTCACGTCTCATCCACCTATAGGAAACGGATTCTGTGGGTCTTTCTTTCACTAGCTTTCTCTTATCTGTCTGCCCATCTAACTTCCTCCCTCTTTCTCCTTCCTGCCTGCCTCCCTGCTTCATATATGGCTGGATAGGAACTGATTAACACCCATTTCCTCTTCCTGCTGATTAATATACAACTTGTACAACTTATTTCACACGTTTATCCCTCCTGATTATCCCCCTTCCCTCCTCCTCCTCTCCCTCAACCTGTCCTTCTTCCTCCTCCTCTTCCACATCTGTTTCTTCTTCCTGCTAATTGATATACAGAATTTCACACCTTTTTCTCTCCTACCTGTCCACCCTCCTTCCTTACTCCTCCTCATGTTCTCTTCCTCCTCCTCTTCCACACCTATTTCTTCTTCCTGCTAATTACTATACATAATTTCATATCTTTTTCCTTGTTTGTCTTCCTTTCCTTCCCTGACCCACCTCCCCCTCCCCCTCCTCCTCCTGTCATCTTCCTCCTCTACACCTATTTCTTCTTCCTATTCCTTTCTTCATGTTTGTCTTCCTTCCCTAATCCTCCTCCTCCTCCTCCTCCTCCTCTACATCTGAGTCTACCTATACCGTGCAATGCTTCTCACCTTCGGAACACCCCCCTTTCCCCCTCCCCCCTTCCTCCTCCACCTCCCCCTTCCTCCTCCCCCCTCCCCCTTCCTCCCCATATTTTTCCTCTAACCTTAGCCTTGTGAAGAGTCATTTATTATGTGGCGTTGACCTTTGAGCAATAAACACACGCGCGAGGTGGAGGAAAGGAGGGAGGAAAGGAGGGAGGGAGGGAGGGAGGTAATGGAGGAGAACGCGGAAGAAAGGTGGAAAGGCGGAGACGGGGATTAAGGATGGGGAGGTTGTGTGTGAGTATGTTTGTATTTTTTTTTGTTTGTTTGTTTTCTTTTGTTTGTTTCGTTTGTTTGTTTTATGTTTTGCTTGTTTCATTTTTTTTGTTTTTTTGTTTTTTTGTTTGTTTTGTTTTTGTTTTGTTTTTGTTTTTTGTTTGTTTCATTTTTTTGTTTGTTTTTATTTCTTTGTTTGTTTTGTTTTGTTTGTTTTCCTTTGTTTTCGTTTTGCTTGTTTTGTCTTTTTTTTAATTCTTTGTTTGTTTTGATTTGTTTATTTTGTTTTGTTTGTCTTGATTTCTTTATTTGTTTTGATTTGCTGTTTTGTTTTGTTTTGTTTTGATTTGTTTGTTTTGTTTTATTTTGTTTGTTTTGTTTATTTGTTTTAATTTCTTTGTTTGTTGGTTGCTTTGTTTGACTTTTTCCGGGTAATTGATGTGTGTGTGTGTGTGTGTGTGTGTGTGTGTGTGTGTGTGTGTGTGTGTGTGTGTGTGTGTGTGTGTGTGTGTGTTTCTTTTTCTTTCTTATTAATACACGTATCATTCATCAGTTCAGGTTTATTTAAGTTTGTATGAGTTTTTTTTTTTACTTGTATGTATAAGTACTAACACACATAATACTGTAACAAAACAAGAAGATGATGATGATGAGGAGGAGGAGGAGGAGGAGGAGGAGAAGGAAGAAGAAGAAGAAGAAGAACAAGAACAAGAAGAAGAACAAGAACAAGAACAAGAACAAGAACAAGAAGAAGAAAAAGAATAAGAAGAAGCAGAAGAAGAAGCAGAACAAGAAACAAAAGATGAAGATGAAGAAGAAAAAAATAAGAGGAAGAAGAAGAGGATATTGAAAAAGAAGAAGTAAAAGATAAGAATAAGAAATCATGGAGAACAACAACAAAAAGAAATACATCACACAGGATACTAAGATCAGCTGACCACTACGAAAACGAATAACTCAACTTGGAACAATTCTAGGAAAGGCTTTCGTCTGTATTATACGTTTAAGTCATCTAAAAGGTTATGATTCATACCCTCACAACACAAGGAGATATTTTGCTCTCTCTCTCTCTCTCTCTCTCTCTCTCTCTCTCTCTCTCTCTCTCTCTCTCTCTCTCTCTCTCTCTCTCTCTCTCTGTCAAATTTCAACATCGTAGCATCTTTCTTTGTCTACATATATCTTCCTTTTCCTCCTCCTCCTTCCTTTCCTTGACCCCGCCCCCCCCTCTAAACATTCCTTCACTACCTCCTCCTCCGTGTGTGTGTGTCGTCTTCTGAAGGTTAAGGGAGATAAGGAACTTGCTCGATCTTGCTTGTGTTATATCTATGATGGTCACTTCTTGAAGGCTAATAGTAGTAGTAGTAGTAGAAGTAGTAATAGTAGTAGTAGTAGTAGTTGTGGAGGAGAAGGAGGGAGAGGAAGGGGAAGAGATAATAAGAGAAGTAAAAACATGAGCAGAAGAAAAAAGAGAATGAGGAGGAGGGAGGATGAAAGAAGATCCGTGTGTAGAGAAGAACTTGTAAGAGCAGGAGACGAAAGAGGATGAGGATCAGAGCAGAAGAGGAAAGAAGAGCAGGAGGAGGAGGAGGAAGAGGAGGAGAAGGAGGTATAGACAAGGAGGAGGAGGAGCAGATGGAGGCGCAGCTATAGAGGTAAAATAAACTCAGCTGAGGAACGAAAAGGGAGAATCTCACCACCACCACCACCACCACCATCACCACCACCACCACCACCACCACCACTACTAACACCACCACCACTACCACCACAACTAAACCACCACTACTATCACCACCACTACAAACACTACTAACACCACCACCACCACCACCACCACTACTAAGACCACCACAACTACTTACACCACCACTACTAACACTACTAACACTACCACCACCACAATCATCACTCTCGGTTCGGGGCTCAAGGGTAGTAGTAGTAGTAGTAGTAGTAGTAGTAGTAGTAGAAAGGAAGCTGCTGAGAGTGAGTCATAGGAAGTCTGAAGTCTCTCTCTCTCTCTCTCTCTCTCTCTCTCTCTCTCTCTCTCTCTCTCTCTGGGTGTCTTAGGAAGCCGTATTGATGCACGTGGGCATGTAAACGTGATCACACACACACACACACACACACACACACACACACACACACACACAGGCCATTAACTTAATACAAAGGTTATTCCCACTGGTGCTAACCCCTGAGAGAGAGAGAGAGAGAGAGAGAGAGAGAGAGAGAGAGAGAGAGAGAGAGAGAGAGAGAGAGAGATGTCAGAGTGCCCTTCGGGAAAACACGTGTTGCGAATGACGTGAACGTGTGTGTGTGTGTGTGTGTGTGTGTGTATTACTTAGAAGTGTGATGACTGACATGTCGGTGAAAATGACTATATATTGCCTCCTCTTTCTCCTCCTCCTCCTCCTCCTCCAATCTAATAACCTCTCCTCTTCTCATCATTTCTTTTTTCTTTCGTCCTCTTCCTCGAATGCGCTATCTTACGCCTCCATCTTTTCCTCCTAATTCTTTGTTGCGTTAGACCGGAAATGAGAAACACACGAAAAGCAAAAATGAATAATGAAGCAAGGGAGATAGAAGGCCAAAAGTGACGTAAAGGGAACTATTAAGGAGAGGATAAAAAAAGAAAAAGAGGGGGTAGGAAGGGAGAGAGAAGGAAAGAGGAGATGGAGGAGGGAAATAAAGAGGGGAAGAGGAGAGGAAAGAGGGAAAGAGGAGATGGAGGAGGGAAATAAAGAGGGGAAGAGGAGATGGAGGAGGGAAATAAAGAGGGGAAGAGGAGAGAAAAGAGGGAAAGAGGAGATGGTGGAGGGAAATAAAGAAGAGGGAAGGAAAGAGGGAAGGAGGAGATGGAGGAGGGAAATAAAGAAGAGGGAAGGAAAGAGGGAAGGAGGAGATGGAGGAGGGAAATAAAGAGGGGAAGAGGAGATGGGGGAGAGAAATAAAGAAGGGAAGAGGAAAGGAAAGAGGGAAGGAGGAGATGGTGGAGGGAAATAAAGAGGGAAAGAGGAGATGGTGGAGGGAAATAAAGAGGGGAAGAGGAAAGGAAAGAGGGAAGGAGGAGATGGAGGAGGGAAATAAAGAGGGGAAGAGGAGATGGGGGAGGGAAATAAAGAAGGGAAGAGGAAATAAAGAGGGGAAGAGGAGATGGGGGAGGAAAATAAAGAAGGGAAGAGGGGAGGAAAGAGGGAAGGAGGAGATGGTGGAGGGAAATAAAGAGGGAAAGAGGAGATGGTGGAGGGAAATAAAGAGGGAAAGAGGGAAATAAAGAGGGAAAGAGGAGATGGTGGAGGGAAATAAAGAGGGAAAGAGGAGATGGTGGAGGGAAATAAAGAGGGAAAGAGGGGAGGAAAGAGGGAAAGAGGAGATGGTGGAGGGAAATAAAGAGGGAAAGAGGAGATGGTGGAGGGAAATAAAGAGGGAAAGAGGAGATGGTGGAGGGAAATAAAGAGGGAAAGAGGGGAGGAAAGAGGGAAAGAGGAGATGGTGGAGGGAAATAAAGAGGGAAAGAGGGGAGGAAAGAGGGAAAGAGGAGATGGTGGAGGGAAATAAAGAGGGAAAGAGGGGAGGAAAGAGGGAAAGAGGAAATGGGAGGAGGGAAATAAAGAGGAGAAGAGGGGAGGAAAGAGGGAAGGAGGAGATGGTGGAGGGAAATAAAGAGGGAAAGAGGAGATGGTGGAGGGAAATAAAGAGGGAAGGAGGAGATGGTGGAGGGAAATAAAGAGGGAAAGAGGGGAGGAAAGAGGGAAAGAGGAGATGGTGGAGGGAAATAAAGAGGGAAAGAGGGGAGGAAAGAGGGAAAGAGGAGATGGGGGAGGGAAATAAAGAGGGGAAGAGGAGAGGAAAGAGGGAAAGAGGAGATGGGGGAGGGAAATAAAGAGGGGAAGAGGAGATGGTGGAAAAGAGGGAAAGAGGAGATGGTGGAGGGAAATAAAGAAGGGAAAAGGAGGGGAAAGAGGAGATGGGGGAGGGAAATAAAGAGGGGAATAGGAGATGGTGGAGGGAAATAAAGAGGAAGAGGGAGGAAAGAGGAAAGAGAGATGGTGGAGGGAAATAAAGAGGGAAAG
>NC_066533.1:13248434-13255934 GCF_024679095.1 Eriocheir sinensis
GAAATGTCAAGAAATGGATATGGTGAAGGAAGGGAAGGAGAAAAAAGGGGAAAGGAAGGAGAGGGAAGGGATGAGGGGAATAAGAGGAGAAAGAAGGAATAAGGGAAGGGAAAGGAAGGGGAAGGGAGGGATGAGGGAAATGAGGGGAGAGAGAAGGAAGGGAAGGAAGGAGAGGGGTGAGGGGAATGAGAGGTGAGAAGGAACAAGTGAAGGGAAGGGAAGGAAGGAGAGGTGTGAGGGAAATGAGACGAAAGAAGGGATAAGGGAAGGGAATGAAGGGAAAAGGAGGGATGAGGGGAATGAAGGGACAGAGGCATGGGAATGAGGGGAAATGGGAGAAAAATGTGAATCGTTAACGAGTGTATAAAGGAAGAGGAGGAAGAGGAAGGGAAGGGGAATGGAGTGATGAAGGGGGGGAAGGGGTGAGGAGAATGGGAGGGGAGAGAAGAGAGCAATGAAGGGAAAGGGTTGAGGGGGAAGGGGAGGAGAAGTGAGGGATGAGGGAGGGGAAGGAAGGGGAAGGAGGGTGAGGGGAGGGGCGGAGAGAGAAGAGAGGGGAATGGGAAGATAGAAGAAAAGGAAATGAGGGGAAATGGGGGAGAAAAAAATGGATGAATGGTCAAGTGAATAAAGGAAGGGGAGGGGAATAGGGAGGGGAAATGAAGGATAAGAGAGGGGAAGGAAGGGGAGAGGAGAGGAGGGTTGAGGGGAATGGTTAGACGCAGGAGAGGGGAATGAGAGGGAAGGGGAGGAGACAGGAGGGATCAGGGAGGGGAAGGAAGGGGAGGGGAGGAGTGAGGGGAATGGGAGGAGAGAAGAGAGGGGAATGAGGGGAAAGGGTTGAGTGGGTAGGGGAGGAAAAAGGAATTATGAGAGAAGGGAAGGCGGGGGACGGGATGGGTGAGGGGAATGGAAGAAGAGAAGGGAGGGGAATGAGGGGAAATGGGTGAAAAGTGTGAATCATCGAGGAGTGGAAGGGCAGGAAGGGGAGGAAGGGGAAAGGAGGGATGAGAGAGGGGAAGGAAGGGGAGGGGAGGAGAGGAACAGGAGGAGAGAGGAGGAATGAGGAGAAAGGGTTGAGGGGTAGGGGAATGAGGGGAAAGGGTTGAGGGGGTAGGGGAGGAAAAAGGAATTATATGAGAGAAGGGAAGGAGGGGGAAGGGATGGGTGAGGGGAATGGGAGAAGAGAAGGGAGGGGAATGAGGGGAAATGGGATAAAAAAAAGTGTGAATCATCAAGGAGTGGAAGGGCAGGAAGGGGAGGAAGGGGAAAGGAGGGATGAGAGAGGGGAAGGAAGGGGAGGGGAGGGGTGATGGGAATGGGAGAAGAGAAGGGAGGGGAATGAGGGGAGATGGTTGAGGGGGTTGCACACGACCGGAAGGCAACAGAACTATAATCTCTGAGGTCACTGCACTTACACACACACACACACACACACACACACACACACATGCTACCGTGACATTAATACTGACTTATTTTGCTTGTGGTTAAGGTGACGGTGGTAGTAGTAGTAGTAGTAGTAGTAGTAGTAGTAGTAGTAGTACCCGTAGTAGTAGTAGTAGTAGTAGTACCCGTAGTAGTAGTAGTAGTAGTAGTAGTAGTAGTAGTAGTAGTAGTAGTAGTAGTAGTAGTAGTAGTAGTAGTAGTAGTAGTAGTAGTAGCAGCAGTAGTAGTAGTAGTAGTAGTAGTAGTAGTAGTAGGCCATTCCTTGTACATACGCAAAACAAAACAAAAAACAAAAAAATAAAAAATAAACCAACATTCCATTACTCATAAACCACACGAAGTAAAAGTCCTGAGAGTTATGATAAAGGAGATAAAGTAAACAAACATTGAGAGATAAGATTTACACGATAATCCCTTCACTCTTTCCTTAATTAACCTTTCCCCCTGCTGTGATTGGTTAGAGGGGAAGAAAGGGGCGTGGCTTAAGTGACAAGGTAGTGTGAATGCAGTTTTGTGGATGAGAGAGAGAGAGAGAGAGAGAGAGAGAGAGAGAGAGAGACTTGCAAATTTTAACCTGTCATGAGAATACACTACCTGACACACACACACACACACACACACACACACACACACACACGTCAGCAGTAAATTCAGCACGTACACATAAATGACATTGTATTGGCCTTCGCTGACTTCAGAAAAGGCTTTTGTTAGAGGAGAAATATGTCCTTGAGTGTGTCAGGTTATACGCTATCTCTTTAAACGTGTGTGTGTGTGTGTGTGTGTGTGTGTGTGTGTGTGTGTGTGTGTGTGTGTGTGTGTGTTTTATGTAAGGGGACGAAAGGAGGAGGATGAGGACGAGGACAAGGGGGAGGAGGAGGAGGAGGAGGAGGAGGAGGAGGAGGAGGTACGGCAACATTAATTAATTACATAAGGAGAGAAAAAGTATTGAGGTGAAAAGTCAGCTTATGAGAGAGAGAGAGAGAGAGAGAGAGAGAGAGAGAGTTGGCTCCACTCCAAACCCCTCCCTCTCCTCTGCTAGGTCGAGGAAATCCGAAAACTCTCACTTTCCCTAAAAAACAAAAAAAAAACTACCCTGAAAATTTCCTTGTCCCTAAAGACCTCGGAATCTTACCCTAAAAACCTTACCCTAAAACCCTTATGTGCCCCTTACCTTCCTCCCTTATGTAACCTTCCCCTTAAGTTCTCTCTCTCTCTCTCTCTCTCTCTCTCTCTCTCTCTCTCTCTCTCTCTCTGGCCCAGTTTCTCTGTCTTCTTACCCTTTAAAATCCCATCTCCCTCCCTCCCCTAGTTTCCTCCTCCTCCTCCTCCTCCTTCACCCCTTTTTTCCTTCCCCTCCCTCCCTCCTCTTTCCTTCTTTCCCTACCTGTTTACCTTTTCCTCCTTTCATCTCTCCTTCCTCCTCTTTCTTTCTCCTTTATACCCCTCTTTATCCTCCTCCTCCCCCTCCTTCTTTACTCTTTCCTCCTTTCCTTATTCCAGCTTTTTCCTTCACTTTCCCCTCCTCCTCTTCTTCCCTCTTCTTTCCTCCTCCTCCTCCTTCATCCCTTTTTTCCTTCCCTCCGTCCCTCCCTCCTCTTTCCTCCTTTCTTCTCTCCTTCCTCCTTTTTCTTTCTCCTTCATACTCCTCTTTATCCTCCTTTCCTCTTTTCCTTCTTCCTCTTTCCTTCACTTTTCCCTCCTCCTTTCCCCTCTTCTTTCCTTCTCCTTCACCATCTTTTTTCCTCCTCTTCCTTCACCCTCTTTCCTCCTTCCTCCTCCTCCTTTTCCTTTCCTTTCTTTCCTCAGCATCCTCCCTTCTTTCCTTTTCCTTCCAACCCTCTATATTCTCTTCCTTCTCCACCTTTTCTCTCCTTTCCAATCTTAACTCTCCTTCCTTTCATCTTCTAGCCACTTCTTCCCTTCTTTCCTCTCCCTCTCCCCTTTTTCCTTTTCCTTCTAACCCCCTTCTTTCCTCCTACTTTTTTTCTTTTCTTCCTTCTCCTCCTTCCTTCCTCCTCTTCCCTCTTCCTCCTACCCATTCCTTTCTTCCTCCTCCCCTTTCCCTCTCTCCCTCTTCTTCCTCGTAGACCCAAGTATCCTTCTATCGTCATTTACCTAACTTGCCCTAACTTCCCTTCCCTTCCCCCCTCTTCCCCTTCCCTTTCCTTCCCTTCCAAATCCTTTCCTTTCCTCTGTGATTTTTCTTTCCTTCTTCCATTCCCTTCCCTCCTTTGTCCCTTCACTTAATATGATTTTTCTCTCTTCGTTACATTCCCTTTCCTTCCCTTCCTTCCCTTTCCTCCACTACCTCTGCACGGACCTTCTCTCCTTCTCTCCTTCCCTTCCCTTCCGTCCTTCGTCCCCTCCTTCACTTCCCTTAATCACGATCTTTCTCTCATTCCCTTACCTTCTCCTCACATTCCCTTCCCATCCCTTCACTTCCTCTCTAAGATCCTGCTCTTTTCCTCCGCCTCCCTTCCCTCCTCCCTTCGCCCCTTAACTTTCCCTGAAGCCTCCTCTCCTCCTTCACTTCCCCTCACTCAGTTCTCCTTTCTATCATTTCCTCCTTTGATCAGTCTTCTCCTCACCTCCCTCTCTACCCTTCTCTCCTTCTCTCCTCATTCATCTAAACTACTCAAACTCAATCTTAACCCAGTTTCTCCTTTGTCCCCCTCCCCTCCCTTCCCTTCCCTTCTCTTCGCCTGCGTCCTTCACTCCTTCTCTCCTCCTTCCTTTCTTCGACGCCTTTCCACCAAGACCCTGATCGATGAAGTCATTTCCACATAGAAACACGAGCAATCAAGAAAGAATATTCAACTACAGACTGACAAGGGACGACGGGTGCCTGAGAATGCATTTGGAATAATGACAAGCAGGTATGGTCATTTTCAATAAAAGAGAAATATTTCTACCATGTCTGTGTCTATACTTCTGAACCTATTCTTTGAACTTGTGTGAAATATCCAGTATATGTATTCTTTTCTTGATTCATACGAACATAAAGTTCAAACAAGAACATATGTATTCTTTTGTTGATACATGCGTACATAAAGTTTAAACAAAGGGTTTTCAACCTCCTGAGCGTCGGTGAAAATCGTGAAGGTCCTTTTCTGCTTTGTTTTATCCTTTTTCTTTCATCCCCTTTTCTGCACCAGGCAACACCTTTTTCCAGACTTCTATTGGAGGAACAGTTATCTCTTCTGCGCTCTTCTGCGGGGATATCAAGTCCTGGCTGCTTTGATCTCCGTCACCTCTCCATTCTTCGTACCAAATCGTGACGTTATTCGTAGCCCATCGTATGTCTTCTTCGTAGATTCGTAACTCATCTTGGTCAACATCGTAGCGCATCGTGAGACCTTGCGTAGGTACGCACTTTATTTCACACATCGTGGACACTTCTCTCAATGCGTTACGAACATCGTGGTCAATTCCTGACTATCGTAGTACATCTTAGCAACATCGTAGGTCATCGTAACAAATTTTAACGGTTCTTGGATGAAGCTGAGGCTCAAGATGAATGACGAACCGCTGCGATGTTCCACGATGCTCCAAGATACCGTTCAGATCTTCTACGATGCACCTACGATGACCTACGAAATCTGATGTCGCAGCGCATCGTGAAGAAATTTTAAACATGTTTAAAAAATTTCGCCAGCATCGCGAACCACCACGATCCAACGCGAGTCGCGAAAAAGTTGTCAACGAATGAAGCCGATGTTGATCACGATGCCTCACGATGCGCCACGATGTCAAGTTCGCACCTCATCGGCAGAATTCGTGAAGGTGTGAAAGCCCCTTAAAGTACTCGAATTCCAACTTAACCGAGTTTCTCCTGTCCCCCTCCCTTCCCTTCCCTTCCCTCCCTTTCCTTCTCTTCCTCTGCATCATCCTACTCTTTCTCTCCTCCTTCCCTTCTCATCCTTCGTTCCTTCCCTCCCTTTCCTTTTCTTCCTCTGCATCATCCTACTCTTTCTCTTCTCCTTCGTTCCTTCCCTCCCTTTTGTATCCTCACCTCCATCCCTTCCCTTTCCGTCCGTTTTCTTCACCTTCCCCTTTAATCCTTCTCCTCCTCTCCTCCATTCCATCCCTTCCCTACCCTCCCCTTCTTCCCCTTCGTCTAAAGTACTCGAACTACATCTTGACCCAGTTTCTCCTACCTTTCCCCTCCCCCTTCCCCCCCTCCCTATGTCCTTCCCTCCAAACAGATCCAGAAGAGAGTTCGAATGACCTACTTGACGAAAATGACCTTAAAGCGAAGAGACTGGAGGAAATAGGAGGGAGGGAGGGAAGAAGGGAGGGAGGGAAAGAAGGGGGTGAGGAGATGGAAACTAGGTCAAATTTAAACCCACAGACGCCCCAGCTTCCCCCCTTCTCTCTCTCTCTCTCTCTCTCTCTCTCTCTCTCTCTCTCTCTCTCTCTCTCTCTCTCTCTCTCTCGTATGGAGCAAGAGAACTGTGTGGTAGCCTATATACATTTCCATGCAATTCTATGCAAATTCTCTCTCTCTCTCTCTCTCTCTCTCTCTCTCTCTCTCTCTCTCTCTCTCTCTCTCTCAGAGAGAGAGAGAGAGAGAGAGAGAGAGAGAGAGAGAGAGAAAGACAAATAAAGAGAGAGAGAGAGAGAGAGAGAGAGAGAGAGAGAGAGAGAGAGAGAGAGAGAGAGAGAGAAAAAGAAAGAGAGAAAAGAAAAAATAAATAGAAATATAGAGAGAGAGAGAGAGAGAGAGAGAGAGAGAGAGAGAGAGAGAGAGAGAGAGAGAAAGACAAATAAAGAGAGAGAGAGAGAGAGAGAGAGAGAGAGAGAGAGAGAGAGAGAGAGAGAGAGAGAGACGCTATCTTCACTATCTCTATCTCGTCAATGTCACTCGGCTCCCGTATCATCCGACATCGCGTTAGTATTTACCTGCTGTTCCCTGCTTATCTGCTTACCTGAGGGGCTCTTATCTGTCTACCTGAGTGTCCACTAATTAAAGGTAAACAGCCGCTCTACCTGACGTCTGTGTGGTGATTGGTTGTCTTGTTTTGCTTGTTTTGTTAGTGTTTTTTTTTTTGTGTGTGTGTGTGGAGGAGAGGAGGTTGGTAAGTCTCTCTCTCTCTCTCTCTCTCTCTCTCTCTCTCTCTCTCTCTCAATGTAAACAGTCACAAGGTTACCTATAATGCCTTGAATCACCTGCACAAACAATATGAGCACACACACACACACACACACACACACACACACACACACACACACACACACACACACACACACACACACACACACTCAATAGGTGCTTAAACGTGTCCTTGAAAAATACATAAATTACATAACTCTTAAAAAAAAAATATAGCTATTTGATTGAGGAGGTGGTTGTGGTGGTGGTGGTGATGATGATGATGATGATGATGATGATGATGATGATGATGATGATGATGATGATGCATATCTTGTCAATTAATCACGAGTAAAATTTTATTCAAGCAATCTCTCTCTCTCTCTCTCTCTCTCTCTCTCTCTCTCTCTCTCTCTCTCTCTCTCTCTCTCTCTCTCTCTCTCTCTCTCTCTCTCTCTCTTCCTGGAACGTTGCAACACAAAACATAAATATATATTAGTCAGTTGCAATAGCACGCATAACCGGAAGTGGTGATGATGGTGATGGTGGTGATGCTAGTGGTGGTGTAGGTGGTGGTGGTGGTGGTGGTGATGGTGGTGTGGGGGGGGGGAGTGTAGTGGTAGTGGTGGGTGGTGGTGGTGGTGATGGTGGTGGTGTGGGAGGGTAGTGTATTGGTAGTGGTAGTGGTGGGTGGTGGTGGTGGTGTGGGGGGGAGTGTAGTGGTAGTGGTAGTGGTGGGTGGTGGTGGTGGTGGTGGTGGTGGTAGTAGTGGTCGTGGTGGTGGTGGTGGTGGTGGTGGGGGGGGTGGGGGGGGTATTGGTAGTGGTGGGTGGTGGTGGTGGTGGTGGTGTGGGGGGGAGTGTAGTGGTAGTGGTAGTGGTGGGTGGTGGTGGTGGTGGTGGTGTGGGGGGGAGTGTAGTGGTAGTGGTGGTGGTGGTGGTGGTGGTGGTGGTAGT
>NC_066533.1:13258434-13413434 GCF_024679095.1 Eriocheir sinensis
ACGTTATTTCTTTATTTTCCTTCCCTAACATTCTCTTCTATACAACAACCCCATTTTTTTGTCAGTCAAGGATATAGTAAAAAGAGGAAGTGGGTTGGTAATGGAGGTTATAGGAAGGGGAGACGGAATGACGGAAGGAGTGTACAATTGTATGGTGTAGATTCGTTAATTCTTCTGAGGTTACAAAGGGATCGTATTTTAAGACATTTCGCGCGCCCAAGAACACATATTTGACAAGGCTTTCGTAGGAGTTGTGGGCAATTCCAGGAGTAGTTTTATGACCCTGGTGTTAGTTTGACCCTTCTTCTGTACCGTGAACCTAAGGAAACACTCATTAGAACCCGACTGACCCCCTCTTTAACCTTTGGAAATTGTTAATGTGAGAAGCGAAAGTGTCTTAGATTACCAACCCAAGGTGTCTTCCCCCCGCTGCGTATTCCCGATTTCTCTACTGCTTGGTGGCGCTCACTCTTAAACAGGGCAGGTTAGGTTAGGTTAAGGAAGGAGGGGTTACGTTGAATGAGGGTAATTTTGAGTGGAAGTCGCAATAAGAGTATTTTCCAGAGAACCCCGTGGCCAGTTTCGGAGCTACAGCTGAGCGTCTTCACTCGAGGACCTCATACCCGTGATGAGATCGGGAATATGACCCCCCCCCCCCCGCCCCCCATACACCTGTACAAGACTTTTTACATGTGCATCTCTCTCTCTCTCTCTCATCTCATCACACTCCGTTCCCTTTTTATTCTTTATTTCTTTGTTTCATTGTAAGCTCCTCTCTCTCTCTCTCTCTCTCTCTCTCTCTCTCTCTCTCTCTCTCTCTCTCTCTCTCTCTCTCTCTCTGTCTGTCCCTCTTTTGTAAACATCCTTATATTCCCTCTCAGTCCCTTTATGAGTTATCCTTCTCTTGTGAGCCCTTTTTTTCATTTCCTGTCTTCCTCTTAGTCCTTCAGCCACTTTTTCTCGCTCTCAATCCCTTTCTTGTAAGTCCTTTTCCCCTCTCTCAGTTTTTTCTTAGTCCTCTGTCTGTCTATCTCTTATAAGCCCCCTTTTTTGCCTCTCTCTGTCCTTAGTCCCCTTTCTTCCCTCTCAATTCCTCTCATATTTCTCGTTCTCAGTTTCTCTACCCTCTCAATCCCACTAGCGTTTCTCCCTCTCGGTTCCTCTGTCAAAACTCCCTTTCCCTCCTCTCCTAAGTGTGTTTTGGGGCCGTGAAAGGAAGACACAACGCGGGAAATGGACACACAACTCAGGTATTCTTGCAAGGAGGCTTTGTTGAGTAAATATTGATAACTCCAACCACACCTGCAGAGAGCGAAGCCTATTCTCTCTCTCTCTCTCTCTCTCTCTCTCTCTCTCTCTCTCTCTCTCTCTTTTATGGGTATATTCTATTCTCCTCTTCCTCTTTTCTCCAGATTCCTCCTCTCTTCCACTCCTCTCCACATTTCCCGCCCCGTTTTCTTCTCCCTCCTCCTCCTCCTCCTCTTTCTAGTCGTCACCCTCCTCCTCCTCCTCCTCCTCCTCCTTCGTTTCCTCGTTCGCCTCACGCTATTTTATTCCTTTCTTCCTTCCTTGTTCCGCCTCCTCCTTCTACCTCCCTCCTCCTCCTCTTCCTTCCTTCTGTTTCCTCCTCCTTCTCTTCCTTCCTTCCTCCTGTTTCCATGGTCTTTTCACTATACTCGTGTTCTCAGTAAATTCATATAAGCTTCCTTCCGTAGTGAGACTTATGACATACCAAAGCGAGCTCTTTCTGTGTTGCTCTATCCTTAAGTTAGTGTGGAAGCATATATGATTTTACTCGCAACTGGTGACCTTTGTTGCTGTTTTCGTAACGTCTAAAAAAAGGGGGATGATAGCGTGTTCTCGTTACCGGTGTGAATGTGTTATGCTGGAAAGGATCCGTGCATGGTCGCTTTGATGCTAAAAGTGGGTCACACCTTTGCTATGCACCCAAAGAGAGGCAGGGGATTTAAACTGTACGTGTCGAGTGAAGGGGGGAAAATGGGGCAGGTCTAATCTGGTAAAAATAAGGGACGACTTTGATCTGCCCCCCCCCCCCCAAAAAAAAAAATGAGGGGCGGTTGATATGAAAGAAAACACGATACGAAATAAAATACGGGACGGTTGATATGAAACAAGACATGAAATACGGTACGGTACGGTTCTGGTAATTAAGAAAAACAAACAATAAAAATACGGAACGGATGATAAGAAGTAAAATACGGGACGGTTGATATAAAAAACAAAAAACAAAAAATACAGGACGGTTAATATGAAACAAGGCAGGAAATACGGTACGGTACGGTTCTGATAATTATGAAAAACAAACAATAAAAATACGGAACGGATGATAAGAAGTAAAATACGGGATGGTTATGAAAAAAATAAAAGAAATACAGGACGGTTGATATGAAACAAGACAGGAAATACGGTACGGTACGGTTCTGATAATTATAAAAAAACAAGCAATAAAAATACGGAACGGATAAGAAATAAAATACGGGACGGTTGATATGGAAAGAAAAACACGAAATACGGCGCGGTTCTGAACTTCTGATGATTATGAAAAAACAAAACAAAAAATACGAGGGAAAAAAATATGGGGTGGTTCTGCAATACAACAAAAAAATACAGTACGGTTCTTTACTTTTAGCTTTTATGGGAGCGGCGAGAAGCGGGTTTTTTTTTTTTTTTTGTACTCTTTGTTGACCTTGAGCCGTGTCCTTTGATGTAAAAAAAAATAATAAATAAAAACAAAAATACAGAAAGCTTATGATTAGGATGTATTTATTAAAGGGGAAAATATACGGGATAGTTCTGCTCTGAAAAAAAAAAATAATAATAAATAAATAAATAAAAACAAAACAAAAATACAGAACGCTTATGATTAAGATGTATTTATTAAAGGGAAAAATATACGGGATAGTTCTGCTCTGAAAAAAATAATAATAATAAATAAATAAATAAATAAAAACAAAACAAAAATACAGAACGCTTATGATTAGGATGTATTTATTAAAGGGGAAAATATACGGGATAGTTCTGCTCTGAAAAAAAAATAATAATAATAACAGGAAACGGTTCTGCCCTGAATGTTACATCAGACGAGTAATAAGTTATGTTTATATTTATGGTGATTTCAGTAATCGGTAATGATTAATGGCAAGGCGAAATATATATAATGAATAGTGATTGAATGCTTTGAAATGATTATCTCTCTCTCTCTCTCTCTCTCTCTCTCTCTCTCTCTCTCTCTCTCTCTCTCTCTCTCTCTCTCTCTCTCTCTCTCTCGGCTATCGATGGTATCTCCGAGGAATAACTCCGTGTGTGTGTGTGTGTGTGTGTGTATAGTGATCGTGTCAAGCAAAACAATGATAAGATCTCTCTCTCTCTCTCTCTCTCTCTCTCTCTCTCTCTCTCTCTCTCTCTCTCTCTCTGATTTCCCTCCCCCGGGTGCCAAAAGGTTAGTGCCACAGGAGTTACTGCCACCTAATGCTTGTTATTGAGGCCTTCCTCTCTCTCTCTCTCTCTCTCTCTCTCTCTCTCTCTCTCTCTCTCTCACGAACGTACGAAGGAGCGAACGTTCGAATGAGCGAACGTACGAAGACACAAACGGATGTGATGTAAGATTTGAAGGAGGAGGAGAAGGAGGAGGAGGAGGAGGAAAAGAAGAAGAAGAAGACGGATTAAGATGAAAGGAGAGAAAGGACAAAGATGGAGGAGAAGGAGGAGGAAGAGTTGGAGGAGGAGGAAGAGGAGGAGGAGAAATATGACCATCTCGAACAATTCCTCTTCCTCTTCTTTCCCTCTTCCCTAAAAAAGCAACATCCTTCCTCTTCCTCCTCCTTCTCCTTGTCCTACTTTTTATCCTCCTCCTCCTCCTCCTCCTCGTGCTCGTCTTTGTCCCACATTTTCTCCTCCTCCTCCTCTTCCTCTTTTTCCCCTTAATTACATTCCTTCAAGGGCCGTACGCTAAGGAATTCCCATCAACCAATCACAGGACGAGTTGAGGTCTGCAAAGTGACGTAACGATCCAGCCAGCCAATCAGCTTCTAGTCGCCTTCCTGTGGTTTGCCTTTCACTATTATTATTATTATTACTATTATTATTATTATTATAAGAGAAAGAGAAAGAGTCGTGTAGGTCAAACAAAGAACTGCATTTTCCTTCCCTATTTCCTCCTCCTCCTCCTCCTCTTCTTCTTCCTCCTCCTCCTCCTCCTCCAAGCAGTGTGACCTACTTCTGCTGTTACTATACTGCTACTGCTGCTGCTGCTGCTGCTACTACTGGGAAACGCTCGTCTTATTGATTTCCTGCTTCTACCTCCCTCCTTTTCCTCTCTCTCTCTCTCTCTCTCTCTCTCTCTCTCTCTCTCTCTCTCTCTCTCTCTCTCTCTCGTATTAAAGTTTCATAAGCCCTCAGCCTCCCATCAATTAGCTATACATTGTTTTATTAATCATTATATTTGCTCGTCGACTTGGCCATTAGCTTGCATTTGTGATGGTGATGATGATGATGATGATGATGATGAAGAGAGGAAGAAAAATTATGAAGAAGAGGAAGAAGACTGAGAACACGAGGAAAAAGAGGAACTGTAAGGAGATAATGTGCATGCAACAGGATCTTCAAACACACACACACACACACACACACACAAGATCTCCAGCTATGCACTACAATGTTTACGTTATTTTGTAAGTCTTCTTGCCGGAAATAACAACCACTTCAGGCTCCCTCTCCACCCAACCCTCCCCTCCCTCTTCACCTCCTCCAACCCTTCCCTCCCAACCTTCTCCTCCCACTTCACATCCCAACCCTCCCCTCCCTTTACACCTCCCAACCCCCCCTCTTTACCTTCCCTAACCTACCCTAACACCTTCCTCCCTTGCTTTTACAATATACATGCTTGGAACAGACTGGTAGAAGACGTGATAGCTAGCGAGCGGTAAAAGTATACGGGAATTGAAGGAAAGACAGGATAAGTGAGTCCCTTCCTTGCGCAACAAATCCTACGAAGAAAGGCTTTCTACCCTTAACATGTTCTCTCTTGAGAAACGTCGCCTCCGAGGAAAACTGATCGAATGTTTTAAAATACTTAATGGTTTCACGAATGTAGACAGATCAACATTGTTTATGATCGATGACACTTTGCGCACGAGGAACAATGGCGTAAAACTCAGATGTAGACAAGTAAATTCAGACTGCACCAAATTTTTCTTCACCAACGTTGTAGTGCGAGAATGGAATAAGCTTCCACCGTCAGTGGTCCAGTGTAACACGATTGACTCCTTCAAAAATAAGCTCGACCGTCACTTCCTTCAACTTAATATCAACTAGAGTAGAAATGCAACGTTTTGGAGTCTTCTGATTAATGTAAAATCACTTAGGTTTAAGGACAGACCACCAAGTCTGGACCATGGGGTCTGTGTGGTCTGATTTTCTATGTAAATCTATGTAAAGTGTAGGTATGGAGAGATTGGACCATACAAGTATAGCTTAGGCCCTCTATACTGCAATACTGATGTTTGATGCTTGGAATCCCTTGCAAGAAAAGGTGATATCTAGCTGTAATGAGTGTACAGGAATTGAACGAAAGACTGGATAAGTGTAGGTATGGAGAGATCGGACCATACAAGGATAGCTTAGGCCCTCTATACTACAATACTGATGTCTGATGCTTGGAATGTCTTGCAAGAAAAGGTGATATCTAGCGGTGAAGTGCTTATGGGAATTGAAAGAAAGACTGGATAAGTGTAGACATGAAGATAGATCCATACGAGTGTAGCTCAAACCCTCTATACTACAATACTGATGTCTGATGCTTGGAATATGCTGCAAGAAAAGGTGATATCTAGCGGTGAAGTGCTTATGGGAATTGAAAGACTGGGTAAGTGTAGATATGAAGACAGATCCGTACGAGTGTAGCTCAGACCTTCTATACTACATTATTGATGCTCGGAATGGATTAGAAGAGGTGACTGCTAGCAAATGGTAAAGAGTGCTTGTGAGTTGAAGATAAGATTGGATAAATATAGACAAGGAGACGGGACCATACAAGTGTTGCTCAGACCCTCTATACTAAAATACTGACGCTTGAAACAGACTAGAAGAGGCGACAGATAGCGGTATAAAGTGTAGGGCTAAATGAGAATAACAGGAAAGACTGGATAAGTATAGATATGGAGAGATGGGACCATACACATTTAGCTCAGACCCTCTATACTAAAATACTGACGCTTGAAACAGACTATAGAAGAGGCGATAGATAGCGGTATAGAGTGTAGGGCTAAATGAGAACGGAAGGAAAGACTGGATAAGTATAGACATGGAGAGATGGGACCATACACGTTTAGCTCAGACCCTCTATACTAAAATACTGACACTTGAAACAGACCAGAGAAGAGGCGACAGATAGCGGTATAGAGTGCAGGGCTAAATGAGAATAGAAGGAAAGACTGGATAAGTATAGATAAGGAGAGATGGCACCATACACGTTTAGCTCAGACCCTCTATACTAAAATACTGACGCTTGAAATAGACTAGAAGAGGCGACAGATAGCGGTATAGAGTGTAGGGCTAAATGAGAATAAAAGGAAAGACTGGATAAATATAGATAAGGAGAGATGGCACCATACACGTTTAGCTCAGACCCTCTATACTAAAATACTGACGCTTGAAACAGACTAGAAGAGGCGATAGATACCAGTAAAGAGTGCAGGGCTAAATGAGAATAAAAGGAAAGACTGGATAAGTATAGACATGGAGAGATGAGACCATACACGTTTAGCTCAGACCCTAGATACTAAAATACTGACACTTGAAACAGACTAGAAGAGGCGACAGATAGCGGTATAGAGTGTAGGGCTAAATGAGAATAAAAGGAAAGACTGGATAAATATAGATATGGAGAGGTGGCACCATACACGTTTACCTCAGACCCTCTATACTAAAATACTGATGATTGAAACAGACCAGAAGAGGCGATAGATAGCGGTATAGAGTGTAGGGCTAAATGAGAATAGAAGGAAAGACTGGATAAATATAGATATGGAGAGATGGCACCATACACGTTTAGCTCAGACCCTCTATACTAAAATACTGACACTTGAAACAGACTAGAAGAGGCGATAGATAGCGGTAAGGAGTGTAGAAATAAAGACTGTAAGTATAGATATGGAGACAGAACCATACGAGTGTAGCTCAGATGAAATTTACAATGCAGCCAGGAGGGAGTAAACCACAATCATACTTTTTTATCAGCCTCCATATCAGTTACTAAACAACAAACACAAAGAGAAGGTCGCGTTACCTCCTTGAGACTCGTATCAGCTTTATGGCTTGAGGCTATGATGTAACGGGACAATAAAACATGAAAAGGTTATATTTGGAAGTATTCTGTTGGGTTGTTTATCAGTGATGCTCATTTGTGTTTTGTTTTGTTTTGCTGAAGAGGAGGCAGAACAAGGGTGCAAAGAAGAAAGAAAATATATGAGGAAACAAAACCTATCATACAAGGAATAGGGAGGGAGGGAAGGAAGGAAGAAAAAGAATGAAAGAAAGAAAGAAAGGAAGGAAGGAAGAAAGGAAAGTAAGGTAATTCCCTTCATTCAACTCTTCTGAAACGAAAACTAATGAATGAAGAAGAGTTAGGAAGAAGGAAGGAAGCAAGGAAGGAACTATCAAAAACCTCAATCTTCCTTTCAAGTCTCCAGTATAGTATTATTGAACCCCTTCCCTGCACTACATACAAAGCTACCACACTGTCCAGGTTACCCGCTTCTTGCCTCCAATAACTAACTGGTGTGTGCATGTAGACAGAGTATGCAATAAAGGTTACAGTAATGGAGAGGAGCCTTACTATTGGAGCTAAATACTCCATGCCTCAGAATCTATATAGAGGAGGATATTCACCCCTTGACCTTGTTCTAATAGGGAGTTTTTTTAATGTAATGGAAGCAGCTCCAGGGAAAACGAAAAAGCCTGTCAAGACACCTCTCCATCCGAAATTGACTTATCTTTTGGCCACTCTCTACTACATGACCTCTCTTTTGGCTACTCTTTTTACTTTTGTGGGAGTGTCGAGTAGTGTTTTTTTTAGGAGCAGCATTTAGTGGGGGTGGGAAAATGGGAAAGGGGGGGGGGGGGGGTTCTACACTTTTGTTATGCCCTTTAGCTGCTTCCTTTCCTGTATAAAAAAAAAAAAAGTGCTGCTCCTGTAAAAAATTGAACGGAGTGTCCACAAGAGAAGGTCATTTTTGCATGGAGAGGTGTCTTGTTACTTCCCTTTTGAAAATGAATACTATGAAGCAGGTTGGCAGTTCTGTTCGTCTCCGTACTTTAATCTAACTTTATGACCAGAGCTAAGTCAGATGAAGTTAATTTACTCACAATAGCCATCCCATTATTTTCTCCACTCCAACCTTGTTTATACAGAGAAAAACTACATTATTATTATTATTATTAAAACTATTATTAAAACTACATGACCTCTCTTTTGGCTACTCTTTACTTTTTACTTTTGTGGGAGCGTCGAGTAGTGGTCTTTTTTTTTTTTTTTGTACTCTTTATGTTGCCCTTGCGCCACATCCTTTGAAATTATACAAGTTGGCATTTAGCTCATTTTATATCCTTTGCACTTCAGTCAAAATGCATGGCTCCATCTGACTTAAATGAAATTAATATACACACAATAGCTATCCAGTAATTTCCTTTTTCATGGCTGCTTCTTCATTTAAATACTGGTAACTTTATCATGGCTGAGGATTAGTATTATTATTATTTTTACACCTGTTTCTGTAGCCTCTGAAAAATCTATCTCTTGCATGGCTCAACTAACTCCTAATTTCCTGGTAAGCAATAAGTTTTTCCTGCCCGTGTTGTACTTTCTTCCCAGCCTGTTTACTTGACGTTGTGCTTCCTGTGGTTGTATTGTAGTTTGGGGCTGACACAAGAGCTGAGTTTAGCTTCTCCTGCCTTGAGTTAGGGAAGCCAAGCAGGTGAGAACAGGTGAGAAGACTGCACTAGAATTTCCTCTTTTTCTCCCCGGCAAGTACTGCATTCTTCTCTCTCTCCATCACACACACACACACACACACACGTACCAAAGAAATAATAATAATGATAATAACTGAACGAAACAAAGGAGAATAAAATAGAAAAGTAAAAGACTATGTAAGCAAAGCAGAAGCAGCGATTATGGCGTTTTTTTTCCTACACTATTTGTATTGCCCTTGAGCTGCTTCCTTTGTTGTAAAAAAATAAAATAAAATAAAATAAAATAAAAATAAAAATAAGTATAGAAAAAAGGTGTGCAGTGCAGCGAGAAGTTTCCAGGTGTGAGGAGAAATCAAGGAGGACCTAAGATGCCATACAAAGGGGAACGGATCACAAGAAGGAGAAAAAAATAAAATAAGGGTAAAATAAAAAGCTAACCCTCATCAAAGTACATGGGTGAAACAGTTTGCCTTCAATAACACAAGACCGAACAGAGTGCAAGTCAGCCCTTCACTATCGGCCTGGAGCTGCTGACTTGCCTTGACGAAACCTTATATATGTATTTCCTGACTGGCATTTTTTGTTGCCTGCCGAACCTAAACACTGATAAGGAACACAGCAACAACACAACCCCTTCTGCTGCTGCTACTAGGGTCTTGAACTGGGTGTGATTATATAGGTTATTATGAGAGAAGTGACAAACAACAGAATAAAAAGGAAAGGACATGAGAAAAGAAGTGAAAAATGTTTAAAGAGAAGAAAAAAGGGGAAAAAATGGAAAAAGGAAAAAGGAAAATGATTAAAAAAATGATGGAGATTGGTTCACGAGAGAAATTCAAAGGGTAGTAAGAATTTTCACAAGAGTCATTACGGTATTTCGCCTGAAGCCTCTCAATGAACAGTTTGGTATGAAAAACGATGCAAAAGTAATGAATCAGAAAGGTGAGTTAATGATTAAAAGAAATTATGCAGATTGGTTCACGAGAGAAATTTGAAGGTTAATAAGTATTTTCACAAGAGTCATTACGGTATTTCGCTTGAAGCCTCTCGATAAACAGTTTGATATGAAAAAAGATGCAAAAGTAATGAATCAGAAAGGTGAGTTACTTTACTAATGAGTTATCTCCACAATTGTCTTTATGATGTCTCCCTTAAACACTCTAGAAATGGTGTAAATAAGAAGAAAGGTGTACAGCTAATAAAAAACAGAAAGGTGAGTTATTATGTGTGTGTGTGTGTGTTCCTAATTCCCTTCATTCAACTCTTCAGAAACGAAAACTAATGAATGAAGAAGAGAGCTAGTTTCATTTCTTTCCTGGTTATGGTTTAGCAAGGGAGTCTTTTTTTCCCATTTCAATATTGCTTCCATGATGTCCCCTTCATTCACATCCTAAGAAACAACAACTCATGAATGCCAAACCAGGTATCTTTGTATCTCTTTTAACTCTCCGGAAACAAAGATGAAGGAAGGAAAATTTAAGGCTAATAAATGCAGACAGATGGGTTACAATCTTTCCCTCCTTCAGTGATAAGAAACTGCATAACCCCAATAATTCACTAATACTATTCCTGAACTATTTATCTCTATTTCAGTCACAGGTAACAGTCACCCTTATGGATTGCTGACTAGACCTTGGGGACTGATAACACTGATTGCAAGACAAGGTTATGATGGTTATCGCTAAGTAACTGTCGAGATAAGTGTGTTTCCATATCTCAAGCATGACCACCTACACCATTAATTTACTTGCTTAGGTTAATGGTTCTTCTTTCCTCATAGGAGATTACTGATTGACATACAGAGAGACAGACTGGGAGATAACTAATATAAAAGGTTGTTCATGGTTCTTCCTTTGGGTTAATGGATTAAATATATATAGAGAAAGATATATCAGGAAATTACTTTGACAAAAAAAAACATAAGAAATTACATATCTAGAGAGAGAGAAATTGGAAAATAACTAATATAAAAAGACCCAAGGATAGAGAGATAGAGGGAGACTTAGAAATACATGATATAAAATAGGTAGATAGATAGATAGAAAGATAGGTAGGAAGACAGAGGGAGACTGAGAAATAAATTAGCAGGTTATATAAAAAGACAGGAGGAGGCCATACGGCAGAAAGATGAAGAGATGGAAAAAAAAATGGAAAAGTTTACAAAAAAATTTACATAAGAACTGGATTGCTGCTGATGATGATGATACAGAGAGGAGGAGGAGGAGGAGGAGGAGGAGGAGAAAAATATATACTCTCAATTTAACAAGAATAATCCTGACTCATCATATTACTCTATTACTGTATACTGAGAGAGAGAGAGAGAGAGAGAGAGAGAGAGAGAGAGAGAGAGAGAGAGAGCGCATGTAGACATATTTGTATAAAACTGCACGATGTAAAATGTAAAAATAAAGAAAGAAAAAAGAAAACTGGAAACAAACAAGTGATTAGAAAGAATAAAAGACTGAGAGAATGTAAGATGAAACATGTGACTAGACTAGAGAAAGAAAAAAGATAAAGAAAGAGAAACAAGCAACGAGACAACAAAGGAAGGAAGAAAGGCGATGATGCAATAACGGCGTGGGACTTAAAGGCGGAGGAAGAGGAGGGGGGGAGGATAAATGCTTCGTACAGACAGACAGACAGACAAACCACGAGATAGTATGCATTCACCTCCCTTACACCTCTATACACCTCCAATTAACCTTCCACAGGGCTTAGGGTGTCAAGGAAGGCTTATTTTATGTTAGTTTGTTAGGAGTTTGTTAGGTAAAAGAAAAGGAGGAGGAAAGGGAGAGCGGAGGGAGGAAAAGAATGTTAATCTCCCTTTCCATACCACTAATTAACCTTCTACAGGGCTTTGGGTGTTCAGAAAATCTTATTTTATGTTAGTTTGTTAGGTAAGGGAAAGGACGGAAGGGAGGGAGAGAGAGAGGGAGGATATTATTACGTAGGGAGAAAGGAAAGGGAGAAATAAGGAAATTATGGAAAAAAAAAACAGTTTATCTCTCTTTCCAGACCTCCTTTTCATCTTCTATATGGCTTACGGTAACGAGAAAGGGTTATTTTATGTTGGTTTGTTACGTAAGGGAAAGGAGGAAGGGAGGGAGAGGGAGGGAGGAAAATATATCACGTAGGGAGAAAGGGAGGAACAAGGAACTAAGGGAGAAAATATGTTTATCTCCCTATCCAGACCTTTATTTAAACTTCAACAGGGCTTAAGGTGTCCAAAATGGGTTATTTTATGTTAATTTGTTTAGATAAAGGAAAGGAGGAAGAGGAGAGAGGGAGGGAGGAAAATATATCACGTGGGGAGAAAGGAACGGGAGGAACAAGGAACTATGGGAGAAAATGTGTTTATCTCCCTTCCAGACCTCAATTTAACCTTATACAAGGCTTAGGGTAACGAGAAAGGGTTAAAAATTCTTAGTTTGTTAGGTAAGGGAGAGGAGGAAGAGAGGAAGGGAAAAAGAGGAATAACATCACGTAGAGAGGAAGAAGGAACGTAGGGAAGGAAGGAATGAGTTTATCTCTCTTTCATACCTCAAATTAACCTTCTACATGGCTTTAGGTGTTTAGAAAGGCTCATAGATTGTTAGTTTGTTCGGTAAAGGAAAGGAGGAAGGGAGGGAGAAAGGGAAACCACATAACACGGAACTAAGAGAAAGATTACGTTAATCTCCCTTGCAGACCACAATTTTACCTTTCCCAGGGCCTAAGATATCAAGGAAGGCTTACTTTATCTTAGTTTGTTAGGTAAGGGAAAGGAGGAAGGGAGGGAGAAAGGGAAACCATAACACGGAACCACGAGAATTAACTTTATCTCCCTTCCAGACCTCAATTTTACCTTTCCCAGAGCTTAAGGTGTTTACAAAGGGTTAATTTACCTTAGTTTAATAGGTAAAGAAAAGGAGGAAGGGAGGGAGAAAGGGAAACCATAACACGGAACCAAGAGAACTATTAACTTATCTCCCTTCCAGACCTCAATTTTACCTTTTCCAGGTCCTAAGATATCAAGGAAGGCTTAGTTAATGAAGTACAAATGACCAAAGACAAATAATACACCGTGGGAAACGAGAAAACATGAAAAATATCAACATGAAAATGAGAGCTGAGGTGATGCCTTCTCTTTTATCCTTGTTTTACGCCCTTTGACTCCATTTTTTACCCTTATTTGGCGTGGATGTTATGGAGGATTGTGTTATTGTGTGGTGTGTTAAGGTAGACGTTTCCCAGTGCCCAGGTACAGGTGTGGGAGGCCAATATTTACCTGCGGGGCCAGCTGACAACCATCCACTCCCAGCAAGGTAAAAACTGACAGGTATGCACGATAATTAACACTCGGTTCGTACTTTTCTTTCTCCAAATTCAATCTTCTTTCACCTAAAATATATCATGGTAGCCAAAAACTATGATCTTTAACTACCAACGTCTCATAAAGGTAATATTTAAGGAGTTTTATGGCGTGATTTTAGTTTTAGCACAAATGGTTTACTGAAGCAGCCATATTATCGTACAGTGAGATTTATCTTACTATGATCTCTCTTCTAAAGGCTAAGATCATTATCATTTTCACTCATTATTTTAAGGGCCTTCTTCTCCCAACGTGCTCCACCTCTCTGTCTAATGTTAGTGTACTCCATCCAGCCAATTTCATGTTAAACTGAATATTTGAGATGAATGGGATTATTATTATTATTATTATTATTACTAGCTGTTACTTCCTCCTGCCCCACTCATATCATACAATAGTTTAATACGATTTCTGAACATACCTACTTTATCCATATCCCTTCTGCAAGAGTTAACCCAGCATCTTCTTTCACCCCTTCGCCGGAAAACTCTGGGACAGCCTTCATCCGTCTATATCCCCTCCTGCCTATGACTTGAACTCATTGAAGAGGAAGGAAATTGACCTCTATTTTTTTTTCTGGAGCAGCTCCTATATAGCAAGCCTTTCTCTCCTAAGCTTTTTTTTTTTTCTTTTAAACATTTCTAGACACCCTTCCATAACAATAAGACCCAGGAATAAAAATAAAAAAATAACGTTACAAAAGTCTTTAACCCAGTAGCAGCGATGGGCCAAATTTGTGGCTTTACCTTGTAGCATCAATGGGCCAAATTTGTGCCATGATATAGACCCCCCAAAATAGATGATACATAAACTGATCACAAATGCTTTGATATATATTATGAATTGGTTTGTGTGAGTGATGATTTTTTCTCATTTTTCTCGCTTAAAGGGACCATTAATTAAGAAACATGATCCCTGCTGCTACCGGGTTTAACATTTCTAGACACCCTTCCACAAAAATAAGACCCAGGAATAAAAATAAAAAAATTAACATGTTACAAAAAAAGTCTTTAATGTATGATAGATACTATAACCCATCATTGCCTTGAGTGATACGTCCTAGCCTTAGGTGAAAAAAAGTAATGTTGATGCATGCCGCTCCCTTTCCGTATAACAATATAACTGGCATAGCAATCACAATATCAAGCAGTAAAAATATATACAAAGAAACATTCACTGGATTATACCTTCAAGAAAAAATCAATTGATCATCGCACTTCATGTTGTTTCTCGTACTCATGCACCTCACACCCATTTTTGTTGTCACGGCTTCAACATCTGCATCTTCCAACTGGTTTTGTGACCCTTATATCCCTCCTTATACTCTTACATTAAGTGGTCCGCCTCATCTTCTCCCACCACTTTCACATCTACAGATCTCTCATTCAGTTCAATCATTCAACTTCCTTCACACTGTCCCTTCCACCCTTCACTTGTACATGCAAAAATTTAACATATATACACACACAAGAAATGGTCCGTCTTCACCTACCACCTCCATATCTCCAAACATGCAACTTCCATCACTTCCACCCTTCACATCCACACACAAAACATTAACATATATACAAACAAGTCAGTTCTCCGCACCTAATCCTACCATATCATTCTTTGTTCGTCAGCGAGATGCCCGGCAGTCGGAGCAGTGATAGTTCTGTGGGCGTAAAGGTAGCCTAGTAACTTAAAGCTTTGTACTTAGTAAATACAATAGATTACAAATGCATTAATGAGAGTAAAGGCACGAGTATCGATGGTGTGTGTGTGTGTGTGTGTGTGTGTGTGTGTGTGTGTGTGTGTGTGTGTGTGTGTGTGTGTGTGTGTGTGTGTGTGTGTGTGTGTGGGGGTTATGTGCGTGGGTTTCAATTTACTTCATGCTAAATTGGTAAAAAAAGCAAGTGTGTGTGTGTGTGTGTGTGTGTGTGTGTGTGTGTGTGTGTGTGTGTGCGTATGTGTGTGTGTGTCAATCCGCTCGATATCATGTACTGGAGGTGGATGATGCTGTGGTGGTATTGGTAGAGGAGGAGGAAGAGGAGGAGGAGGCGGCGGCAGGGACATCCATCCGAGCTTTGATACTCTCGGCGATGGCCTCCGCTACATCCCGAGGAGGCAGGACCAGGAGGAGGTGGTGGAGCAGCCTCTTCTGTGCATCCCGGTCCTGCTCGCTCGCTCTCCTGTACAGGGATTTCAGCGCCCCGGCTTCTGTGTCTGTGGAATAAGCAGGAATTTGTAACTTAATCATCTTACTTTGTGTGCTTTATTGTTTTCATTTGTTTTTGCCCTTGAGTTGCTTTCTTTACTTACTGGCTTTTTTTTTTACAGTAACAAAAGCAGCTCAGGAAAAAAAACACTTGTAGTTAGCATGAGTGTGAATTTGTAACTTAATCATTTTACTGCCCTTTTTTCCTTACAGTAACAAAAGTAACTTGAAAAAGAAATAAAAAGCTTGTTGTTAGCATCTCTGCATCAATTTGTTTGTTTACTAATCATTTACTGGCTTATCATCAACAATTATAAAGCTATCTAACTATCGCTCTATAAGACACATCAAAAGGTTACTATTATCATTACTATTGATACAACTATTACTATTAGGGTTACTATTATTATTATTCTTGAGTCATGATTTATTCCGTTAGGTGTCAGTGACTTCTAACGGACAACCTCGAACCCTTACCATCCACCGTGGCATCCAGCGGTGTAATATCTTCCATCTCCATTATCTCCTGTATGTTGTCGGAGTGAGAGGCTCGCCCGGAACTCTCCCTGACCTCAACCTCAGTCATGACAACCGGGTCGGCCACACAGTCCTGCTGGTTCGGCCGGCGGTTCTCCTTGTCGTCGCGGTCAAGCTCCCCAAACATCTTCGCCAGTGTCTGCTCCACGTCGTCCTTGACCGGGGTGCTTGCACGTGATCTCTCTCTGTGTGAGGGTTAATTTATTAGATTTATTGGGGTATGGAGCCGTCAGTGGTCATGTGGCGCTGAACAATGTTAAAATATGACTGCATGTATGTTCATAAAAAGTTTAAAGGTGCATATTAAAATTTCTTCAAATAATAAAACAGTAAGTCGATGGAAGGCTTTAGTGAGGTAGGCCTGGATTGGGAGAGCAGAGAGAGATGAGGTACAAGTGTGGAAAAGAGAGGAGAGGCGAGGTATAAGTGTGGAAGAGCAGAGAGTAAAGGTAAAGTACAGGTATGACCAGAAATGAGGTACAAGTGTGAAAGAACAGAGAGATGAGGTACAAGTGTGGAAAAGAGGAGAGGTGAGGTATTAAGTGTGGAAGAGAGAGGAAAGGTGAAGTACAGGCGTGAGCAGAGAGATGAGGTACAAGTGTGAAAGAACAGAAAGAGATGAGAGATGAGGTACAAGTGTGAAAGAACAGAAAGAGAAGAGAGATGAGGTAAGGTTGGGAGAGCAGAGAGATTTGAGCTACAAGTACGAAAAGAGAGTGAGTTGAGCTACATTTGAGATGAGATAGAAGAGTGAGATGAGGTATAAGTTTGAGAGGAAGAAAATGTTTATATTCACACCTGCTTTCATGTTCCTACACACTTCTGTTCTTTAAGATGACTCAGAATTGTACGTAAGTATGGAAACCAGGTGGGGGGGATAAAATTATCTCTTCCCCACAAACAAACAAATATAGGAATTGATTCAAAAGTCCCTGTTTATAAAGCACATCAAAGGGTCACTATTACCACATATATCGAGGTGAATTTATGTTTCTACTGGGTTATTGTTGGCATCTGTGTGTTGTAATGGCCCGAATGATGTGCAAAAGCCCCCCTGAATCCACTCAGCTAGTGGGGTACCTCTTTGGCCAACTGGTTGAGAAGTCTGAGAGGTCTGCCTGGCTGGTCGAGGGTTCAATCCCTGACATCGGAAACATTTGCTCCCCCATTTCTGAGTCTGGATCAGTTTCTCGTGTGTTTCGTGATTCGCAGAGGTCGGGTGGATGTCTGGGGAAGTGGAATTCTAGGTATTACATATGTTGGTTTGTTTGTAGCGATTTCTCACCAATTTCTCACTAACTTATTAACACCAATCTATTTCAGGGGTTTGCCACAGGACAGCTTTCCATCCCTACCTTGGCTGGGTCTTCTCATAGTCCCTAAGAGCCCTACGCATGTTGACGACCTTCGGAGCCTTGACAGGAAGGAAGCTAATGGATAACTCAGTCATTTTCGCCAGCTGCCCCACCGTGAACACCTCCTCCCGCTCTAACACAAAAAGCAGACCCGGCAACCTGACCGAAGAGAGATGGAAGCGATGATTTGGGTCACTTATGTTATCTAATGAATGAGAGAAACAAAGAGAAAAGACAAAGAGAGAGATTTACAAGAGGGTGTGTTTGTGTGTGTGTAAGCATGTAACATCAAAATGAAGCAGGGTAACAGGACAGCCTCAGCATCAAACTTACGTGGCAGGTGAGGTGAGGTACTGCGCCACCTGCTCCACCTTGTCCGGGCAGGTACGCAGCGCAGGGAAGATTGGGTTCTCGTAGTCCAGCACCTCTGGGTCTTTGTCCGGCGATGGCTCTTGGTTCTCGACAGGCTGTGCATCGGAGTCTGTGGGTAGGAAAGGTAAATCATTAGCTATTCTTCCTATGAGCCAAGTGAACAGCAGTTAAAAGTGAGTCTAAATGGTTTATGCTATTACCAGGTAGGAAGAAAAGTGGGCAGGAGGAAGAAACGAGGGTAGGCAGGAAGAATAGGAGGTACATAGGAATGATATTGGGTAGGTATCAAGAGTAGTAAGTAGATACAGGAAGACAAGTGGGTAGGCTTATCATCATATATCGTTACTACTACTACTACCTGCTACTATTATCATCAACTACTGTTACTACTACTACTGTTACTTGCCACACTAACGTCACAACAACCCACCTTTCGTCGGCGAGGCCATGCGAGTCATGTCCAGCCTCTTCTGCGCCCTGATGCCTTTGAGGGTGCGGGGCGAGGGGGGGATCTCCACGCGCTCTGAGACAGGGGGGTCAGCAAAGCTCACCCGCCGGTACTTGTGAGGGGGTGAGGGCGTGTCTCCATCTGCGAGGGGAGGAGGTGAGAAGCAACTGTTATGAGGGGGTGAAGGTAAAGGCAGAAGTCTAGTAAGTTAGTTGAGCAAGATCTCCTGTTCCTGAAACCATGCTGGGTGTCAGAGGTGATGTTATCCTATAAAAAATGTAAGTTTTCTTCTTTTTATCAGGTAACATCTTTATTTTCCCTTGTGGGGTTGGATAGTAGCAAATAAAAGCGTGTCTAATGTTCTTGAAGACCGTACACAGGATCAAATCACAGCTGAAGACAGTATGAACAGAATCCTTGTGACTATATTTTGCTAGTGTGATGCTGAGGACAGTATTGTTAGACGCTTTTGGCTCTAACATCATCTATTTCTTAAGGCCAAAAAGGAGATCAATTGGGTTCTTTTGAGTGGTATTTTAAGTTCATGGTATAGAAGAGTCAGACTACCACCCAAGTCATAAAACTACCCCTGGAAAAGCCCACAACTCATACAAAAGCCTTGTCAAATATACGTACTTGGGCGACGAAATGTTTTAAAATACGACCCTGAAGCTCTTGTTCCCTTGTAATCAAACCCTTCTGTGAGCTCTTTCCTTACTTGCTGACTATGCCACTCTACTCCCATGACTCAGAGAAGCATCAGACTATATTTCACTTGTGTGTCGCTGAACTCCTTGTCCCCTTGTGATCAACTCTTCTGTGAGCTTTTTCCTCCCTTACTATTTTTTTTTATTTTACAGCTAAAGAAACAGCTCAAGGGAAAAAAAAAAATAAATAAATAAATAAAAAAAAGGCCCGCTAATTGCTATTCCTACAGAGACAAAAGAGAGGTCAATTTCGGGAGGAGAGGTGTCTTGATACCACTCTCCACTCCCATGACTCGGAGAAGGATGAGGAATCGCGTGACCCACCTGTGCCATCAGTGAGCAGCGTTCTCTTCAGGATGCTGGTGGAGGGGGAAGCACCGGGGGAGGGGGAGTGCTTCATCCAAGGCCTCATCCCAGGGCTGCAACGGTAACACAAACACATGAAACATAGGAGGAACGATTCACCGTGATACACTTATGTTACCTACCTATGATATTTTAATGTTGAACCAGTTTTTTGTAGCAATAATGTGGCTCATTCATCATTTTTAAATCATTTTACAAGGCGTGGTTTGTTGGTTTGGTGGATTTTTATATATATCACATTTTACAACTGAGTCTGTAACATGTTGACTTAACTCTGAGAAAATTTAACACTTCAAACAAACTCCATCCCAAAAATGTTATAAAAACCAAAACTAGTCATAACTTTTAATACTAATATGACATCTAAAAATTCTGACACTATAGTCTGTTCACTTAAGTCTGCCCCAAGCTGACAACATAAACCTAAGCGTGTTCCTAAGCACAGTGCAGATTAGCAGAAAGTGCTGCGTGAGATAAACACAAACAGAGGTTAAAGAAAACTTGGAAGCCATAGCAGTAGCCAATCAGCACTCAGCTTGCAAACACGCTTAGGTTTATGTTGTCAGCTTGGGTCGGACTTAAGATGAATGGTGTATTTTTCTACCTAACACATGATCTATGGGCAGGAGGCTTTGGAAGGTTCTTGGACTCACGTGTCAAGGTGGCTGCGTCTGCGGCTGTCAGGGGAGTGTCCCGGGGATGGGCGGCTGGGGGCGCTCCTCCGGGTGGGGGATGAACCCAGTGACCGGGACCGCCCTGACTCTGTACATGCAAGGAAAGGAATGTGTATCAGTATTAATTCATGTTATAATATAGATTTTGCAAAATTCTTTCCTATTTTCCTGCTTTTTAAATGTGTGCCGCTGGGTGAAATGAAACTATTGTTATTATTATCTCTGACAAAATATATCAAAGTAAATTCAAGGCATTACACTCGTAAATACTCAGTCTCGTGTGATAATTTTCGCATAATTTTGTCTAAGGCCAAAATGACTTCCCATCCTTGCTAAAGACACAAGATAACATAATGATAATGACAATGATGACACAATACAACAAAAGTCAGGTGATTCACGAGTCAACGCTAATAACAGACTTTACATCCTACACCTTTAACAAGGGAAAAGCTGCTTGACTTACCTGTGAGAACACCTGAAGTGGACTCGGTCTCTCCGCCACCTCTGTTCTTGATGTTCTGCTTAGCACAGGCCACCAGCAGGGCCGCCCGGGACCCTGCGTGCATGAGGGCGCCGCGCTTCAGCCTCTCCGGGGTACTCACAGTCAGCTTCAGCCGCGACCGTGATGACTTGTCTGGGGAAAGCTCCTCCTCCTGCTGCCTGACGCTGGGTGCTGGTTCCTCTGAGGCTTCACTCGGCATGGGGGTAGTGCTGCTGCTGCCTGTGGTCGCCTCGGATGCTGATGCTGCTTCGGTTGACGTTCTCTCGGTGACCTGCACAACTTTAGGGTCTGACTCGCCCTCACCCGGCTCCTCGGCCTTCTCCGTACCCACAACACTGCTCTCGGTGGGCTCCTTGCCTCTGCTCAAAGGGGTTGCGGTCATGGCCTGGATGGTCTGGTTTGGACTAGAAACTCTCATCAGCTTGCCCGTCTCCTTCACCTGAACAGTCCGTCTTGGGTCAACTTTAGACTTGGCAGCCTTTCTAGGACTAGTGGCTGTCCCATCAGCAGTGTCAGTCCTTTCAGAACTCACGCCTGCCTCTACGGAAACACCATTTTCTTTGTGACTGGGGGCGGCCTCTTCAGCCTGTACCAAAGCACCGTCAGAGGAAGACTTGTTAGTTTCAGTTTCTCTTCTTAATGAATCGGTAGACTCTTGTTCACTGATTTCTACTTCCATGTCATTATTTTCTGATCCTGACAGTTCCTTTTCTGGTACAATTTGTGACTCCACTTTACTTCCCTCACCAAGACCACTGTCACCAACACTCAGCTCAGGCACGTCCTTGGGAAGGGACTTGTCACCTTCATCCACGTCTTCCACCACACTGGATGCTTCTTCAACTTCTTCATTGCTCTCCACATTTTCTGAAACCAATGCCTTTTCTTTCTGCACCTTATCCTGTGAGCCACTATCCAATGTCTTTTCTTTCTGCACCTTATCCTGTGAGCCACTATCCAATGCCTTTTCTTTCTGCACCTTATCCTGTGAGCCACTATCCAATGCCTTTTCTTTCTGCACCTTATCCTGTGAGCCACTATCCAATGCCTTTTCTTTCTGCACCTTATCCTGTGAGCCACTATCCAATGCCTTTTCTTTCTGCACCTTATCCTGTGAGCCACTAACCAATGCCTTTTCTTTTTCCAGCTTATCCTGTGAGCCACTAACCAATGCCTTTTCTTTCTGCACCTTATCCTGTGAGCCACTAACCAATGCCTTTTCCTTTTCCAGCTTATCCTGTGAGCCACTAACCAATGCCTTTTCTTTTTCCAGCTTATCCTGTGAGCCACTATCCAATGCCTTTTCTTTTTCCAGCTTATCCTGTGAGCCACTAACCAATGCCTTTTCTTTTTCCAGCTTATCCTGTGAGCCACTAACCAATGCCTTTTCTTTTTCCAGCTTATCCTGTGAGCCACTAACCAATGCCTTTTCTTTCTGCACCTTATCCTGTGAGCCACTATCCAATGTCTTTTCCTTTTCCAGCTTATCCTCTGGGCCACTAACCAAAGCCTTTTCTTTCTGCACCTTATCCTGTGAGCCACTAACCAATGCCTTTTCTTTCTGCACCTTATCCTGTGAGACACCAACCAATGCCTTTTCTTTTTCCAGCTTATCCTCTAGGCCACAAACCAATGCTTTTTCTTTTTCCAGCTTATCCTCTAGGCCACTAACCAATGCCTTTTCTTTCTGCACCTTATCCGAGCCACTAACCAATGCCTTTTCTTTTTCCAGCTTATTCTGTGGGCCATCAGATGTAGTTTGTGGTTCCTCATCATCCTTATCCTTGTGCTCTGTTTCGCTGTTGTCTTTCTCCTCTGTGCTTGGTCTTGAGTTGGCATCCTCGACCTCCTGCGCATCTTCGGAAACAGCGGACTCACTCTCAACCTCCATCTCCTCCTGATCATTTCCATCTTTCACCGAGTCGCCCTGTTTCTCACAAGTAGGGGCATCTGTTTCCTCCACCTCTGAAGGCTTACTAACTACACTCGTCTCTTCTTCTGGTGGTGGACTGGTGATCTTTCCTGATTCCACCTCCTGTTCTGATTTCTTCTCATCACTGGTGCTGTCTTCATCTGAACTTTCACTTTCTTGGTCAGTTTTGTCTTTATCTTCCTCTTCCTCTGGTTCTTGTGTTTCTTGGCCAGTTGTTTCTTGCTGTTTTCCATTTGTGTTACCAACTGTTGCTTCTGTATTCATGTTCTCCTCTTCCTTCTCCACTTCCTGACCAGCACTAATGCACTCTTCTTCCTCCACTTCCAGATCTTGAGCGAGTGGACTGTCTGGGCGATCCACTTCCTCGTTATCTTCACATGGGGACTCATCACCCTCTTCCTCTTCCTCCTCATCACTTTCTGACTCGGCAGGAGACTCAGGAGGGCCACCAGCTACATCTTTGGCTTCCGTTTCCTTCCCGTCTTCTTCATCGCTATCCTCAGACTCCTCCTCTTCCTCGTCTTTGTCTTCCGATACTATTTCCCTGCCCTTATGCAGAGTCTCGTTCCCTCCACTGTCATCCAGGGCCTCGGTTCCTCGGCTGCTTATTGGGTAAGTCACCTCCTCCACAAGGGTTTGGGCACATTCCATTGGCGTGGATTCGTCAGTTGTTTTTTGTTGCTCAAGTGAATCTTCAGACTGATTCACGCCTCCTTCCTTCTCTACATCTCTGTGAGGTTGCCGTTCGTCCTTTTCTGCCACAGCCTTCTCCGATTTTGATTTGTCTGCCTTGGAACTGTTGCTCTCGGTGTCGTCAAGGCTCCCCTCACCGGCAGGTTCATCTGAACTCTGCTTCTTTTCCTGGAGAGCAGATTTCAGGGCAGCAATGTTCAGGCTCTGGTTTTCACTTTCCCGGCTATCTGAACTTTTCGCCGACTGCTCCTGAACCGAGTCCCCGGAGCTTAATGTGATGGTGCCTGAGGACTCTTTTCCCCCCACACACTGAGCTGGTGCCTTAGAGGAGTCGTGTTTCTGTGACTCTGAAGGTTTGGGGGCTGACGATCTTCTCCTCATATAAGTTCGAATGTCAGAACTCTTTGCTTCATGTCTTTTTCCTTCTTTAACAGAGGGAACGTCATCATCATCAAGGATAATACAGTCATCAGAATAATCTTTAATTTCACTGGTCCTGTCTTCCAAGTGTTCCCAACTATCTTTGTGACCTCTTTCAGTCGCCTCATTATCAACTTCCTTCTCGTTTTCAATTTCGGAGTCTGTCGTTACTGATAAAACAGATTTACTATTATCATCACAATTTGGGGCAGAGTTGTTTAAGTCAAAAAAGTCTGTGCTAGAACCTTCATTGGGGTCTTTCTCTGTCTCTGAGGCGCCTCTCTGGTGAAGTCTTCTTTTTGATGTCTTGGGCGGGGTCATGGGCTGAGGCATGTCCTTGTTGGGAGGGACAATCTTGCGTCCAGAGCGAGTGACTTTAGGAGAGAATGCAGACATAGTTTTGCTCTTTTCTTCCATCTCTGTAGACATGTTATCCTTGGTAAAGGACTCGTTACTTTCTTTCGCTGATCCTCTTTTATGATCCCTTGTTGGGCCTCCTTTAGCTCTTTTAGCTGGACTCTCTTCATTCATGTTTGCAAGGTCTTCAACTTTTCTTGAGCTCACCTTCGTTTCACTTGCTGTGCTTTTTCTAGTTTTCTTTGGTGTGATGGGTTGAGCATCGTCTGCTTTATTTTCTGTTGTGCTTGTTGAAAAATCAAAACTAAGGTCAGGCAAATCGGTCATTACAGACGCATCAAGGCTTGCACTGTCACTCTCATCTTGACTACTCATCCTTGCAGTTTTCTTTCTACGGCTGCCACTTGAATGTTCTCCTTCATCAAAGAGTTTCCGCTTTCTTTTCCCGCTCGTTGAGATGCCACCAGATTTGCTGCATTCCATGGGTTCATCTTGGCACTCAACTGGCAACTTTTCCTTTAACTGAACTTTCCCAGAAGTGTTATTCTCTGAGAGACATGTTAAGTTCCTTGAAATAGAACTGTTCACCTCCAAGGAACTCGGGATCTCATTCTCAGAGTCACTCTCTGACACAGTGATATCAGGATCAGTGCTAAATGAAATCTCAACCTTGGGCTGCTTCTCAACTATCTTGACATCCTTAACAACACTTGGGGACACGCTCACCTTCATGAAGTTTATCCTTTTACTTCTGATGGAACTCTCAGCTTGGGGTGTCTTATTTAAAGCTTTGAGAATGTTTGGTTTTAGTTGCTCAACTGAGATCCCTTGGTCAGGTGAGGATAAATCGTCTTTGGATGTCTTCCTCCTAAAAACATCATCGTGAAGCATATTTTCTTCATCAGTCTTGCCAACATTTTCCTTTGAACAGTTCTGGGCCTGAGTCTCACCATCCTTGTCATTCTTATCTTTGGTTGTGCTGCGAGGGGCAAACACAGTAATGGAATCTTGGCTCTTATTACCTTCACCCTTGGAGAGATTTATGGAGTTGTTCAGATTACTTTTGACTGATCTCTTACGCGAGGACTTTCTAAATGTAGTACTTGCAGTTTCCGTTTGTATAGTTGCACCATCATCCGCGTGGTTGGCTTTATCTGAATCTTTTGGCACTACTGTCTTGATATTGTCTTCTTCCTCCTGTGATTCAGCTGTGTGTTTTTCCTCTTTGTTCTGCTGAGAGTTTGCTCCTTTCCTAGTCTTCCGAACCCTCTCTACAGGAATGCCGTCCACAGCCGTACTGGTGCCCACCCTGCAAACAAATATGTCAGTAAAGGCATCATCAGGGAAATCTGGAAAATGATTAAGAGACATGAGTGAAGCTAAAAAAACAAAGAAGTTATTAGATGATCAAAAATGGGTGCTAAATAACAGAAAAATAAGCGTCACTATACATTCCCCCTCCTTTACCTATATTCACACATTTCTGAAGATTTTGAGTGCATGTAATATTTCTGTGAGAGGCAACTGACCCTTCTGAGATATCTTCACAGCTAAGGAAGACAGAAGCATCAGAAGGAACGGGGGAAGCAGAACCGTCAACAGAACTGGAGGAGGAGAGGCGTCTGTTCCTGCTCTTCATAAGCTTCACACTGAGCTGCCCGGGTGTTGCTGCTGCTGCACTGCCATTCCCATCCTACAGAAACACACTCGTCAGTCACCACTACATAGAGTACAGTCACCATCATCATAATCATCACAACTATCAGTGCACTTACATGACAGCCTTCAAAAGAAAGTGACATTACCTTGTTCCTGTCTGTTTTCTTGGTGGCAGAGGACGGATTACTTTTTGGGGTAGAGTTCCTGCTGGGGCCACGGCGGGGTTTTTCCAGAAGCTTTATTGATCTTCCTGTGGGTAGAAGGAACAGAAAAAGCCATGACATTTCATCATTAATGTCTAACTCCTTCCATGAATATCTACCAACTTCATTTAGCTTTTGAGATGCTGAAAGGTTCTCACTCCCTGCCATTAACTTCCATCAAACACACCCATATCGAGAAGCATCCATCCGCAGCCCCCATCAACATTTTCTTTCCCTAACATCCTCTACTTCTGATACTAGTAATGTCTCTACATGTGAAGAACAACACAAAATGCTGTAATGTCCTTTTATAAATCTCAATAACACATTAAACTCTGCATACTACTTACTGCTTGACCTTCCTTTTGGGGTGGCCTCAATAAAGTCCTCAATGGACTCATGAGTCACGCTGGCTTGGTCCCACTTCCTCTGCACCTCCAGGAGTAGGGACGGGACCTCCAGGCCAGCCACAGGGATGGACGAAACACATACATTCAGCAATTTGTGAACCTCCAGCTTGACCTTGTCATTGGTGGAGGTGAAGGCTACAGTAAATAGTGACTCAAGGCTACTGAGGTGCTCCAGTGAACTCTCAGTGACTCCCTCCTGGGTGACGTAGGCCTCGATGAGTCCAGAGAAGCACTTGAGCATGTCAACAAACCGCTGCTCCACATGGAAGTCAAACACTACGGCAGGATTTACCCTCAGGCACCTTGACATTATCTTCACAATATGGACAAGGAATTGCTTGACATATTTCATGGGTGCCTTAAGAATGCCCTCCATCATGTTGATGGAAGCCTGGCATATTTTATCAGCCATATGGTTGCGCTGTCTGGTCACCATGGTGCACACTCTCTCAAACACCAGAGCTGTCAACTCCACACAAGCGCCCAGGTTGTGGAGAGGATGTGGCTTCCTCTTGGGTTTTGCTGGGCTGGAGGGCACTGTAAGGCAAGCAGTGTTATGCATCACTGGGCTGTTGGTGAAGGAAGCCTGTGGATACAGGATTATCACAACTAATGTTTAACACACAGCATTAGTTTTAGTATGTGCAGAACACAGTCTATACCAAGATTAATTCATTATAGGCCTTGTCCATTTCAAAGAAGGAGAGCTAAATGAAAACTCTGAAAGGAGGAAAATACCAACAAGTATTCACACAACTCACGCTCTGCTGGCCCCTTGCCCAGCTTGGAGTAGGCAAAGGTTTCCGTGAGGAGTGCCAGCACCTCCACAATCAAAAAGTACATGGGTGCACTGACATCGGGCTCCTCTGTTCCCTTACTCTGGCAGAGGGCAAGGAGAGTGGAGGCCACTTCCTCCATCTCAATGTTGGGCTCTACCGTGGGTGTGGCCCGGGCAAAAAGGATGAACTTCTCCCATAGTCTCCTCCAGAGTTCCATAATGTCCTGGGAAGGCATGCAATTATTTATTCAATCCCTCCACATCATTAACATAATTATAACAATCCTTAATTTCAATCCCATATTCAAGAAATTAGATAGGTATTTTTTCCTTAAATTTTTAAATCCAAATCACACATACTTGAAGTGGACATGTTTGTGTGTGAGGAGATATTTGATCTTTACCTCATATATTGTGACCTGGCAGCAGACAAAAGCGTCGGTAGCATGGATGACGGGGAACTGGAGAACACTGTAGATGCAGCTCCAGTCTGGCTCCCCCTCATCTGCCTCAACAGTCTTGGTCTGCAAACATCAACAGCAATCAGAAAAAATGGCATAAAAGTTCAATACCAGACAAAGTAGGAGGAGGTAACTGTAAGACAATACCAAACACTCAAAAATGGTTATAAAAATCAATCATAAAAAAAAAATGCATAAAAGTTAAGTACCAGACAGGGCAGAGAAAGGGAGCTGTAAGTCAGTATCATCAATACCAAAGCACTTTAAAACGGTTAAAAAAACACCCGTCAGGACCTCTTCAATGTGTGCCACTGTCTGGTTCAGCACCGTTCCCCAGAGGCGACACATGACGGCCGGGTGCTCGGGGCAGAGGAAGGGGAGAGCAGAGGCACTCATTTCCTGGATGGTGTCCTCCAGGAACCTCAGCTTCCCCGTGACTGGTTGGCTGTTTTCAAGCACGGTTTCCCACAGAGTGAAGAACCTGATGATGGTAATGCTCAGTGAATCTCAATACAAGGGACGGATATTATTAAAGATACTGATATTAATGACAGACTGACATCAATTAAACTACCAAAATAAAAAAAGAAAGTATCATGATAACTTCCAGTGGCATATGCATCAACTAATTTATTACACTTCTTTAAATGCATCAACTAATCTATTACTCTTTTTTTATATCAAGATTGAGTATCATTTCTTCATATTTAAGGTGGGGGCTGTTACTGTTTCTTCCCAGTTATTAAGAAAAGTATTGGCAAATTTTAGCAGCTGTCTTGATCACTGTAGTTACCTCTGGTTGGTGAGAGCATTTTGGAGAAGGGCCGGAGAACACAACTGCGTGACCAGGTGGTTGCTGAGGGTGCCACACATCACGTCCCGGGCACCCCCACCGCCAGATGAGGCAATGCGGTACTGATGGGAGTTGAAGATTTTATTTGGCAGTGCCAGACTCCCTATGGTCAGGATGTTGTAAAATTCAAAGAGGAAGTGGCAATTGGAGCTCTCCGGTTCGCAGTGGCTCTCAATGTGCGACAGTGTGCTGAACAACTCCCTCACCACGTCCACTGCCTCCTTCTTCTGCACATCCGGGGCAGCAACAGCCTTGATGCGCGTTAACAAAGAACGAAACAGAAAGATCCCGAGGGTTTTCTGCTGCGTGTCACTGAAGTTTAGGGTCTGTATGGCCTCACCAAAGCACTTCATTAACAGCGGATAATGTCGTAAAAACAGTGCACTGGATATGACGTGCTCCCCGATAGCTTGGACTGAGAGTGTGATCTTTGAGCTGTTGTTCTCAGTAGCAAGAAGCTGAACCAATATTTCAGCAGAGGTACAGTGAAGACTGCTAAAGGATCGGCCAGGGGGGGAAAGGGCACCGGACATGATAAGGTTTCTGTTGCTGATTCCACCCTTACTACTCTCCAAGATGGGCCCACTGATGAAGCAAAAGTGGAGGAGGGGCACCACAACCAGGTCAAAATTGGGTACTAAACAGTTTTTATCTGACATGACACACACTAAATGCCACCAGGTGAGCAACTTCATATTGAAAACATCTTCTGTCTTCACATTCTTTAGCTTAAAGGGACTAATTAACAGGTGCAGCTTCCTGGGATTGCTTATTGCATCTCTACTGAGTGCGAAGTTGTCTATTAATGTGCGCCAGCAAAGGAAAGCCTCCACCTTTACTTCAGAGAGCGTACACTTGAAGGCCTTGTCCATCACTTCAAGGAGATTGTTGATTAACGTTCTACTTGCATGGAGCTGGGTGTCAAACAGAGTCACTACTGTGCGCCAAACACGGAAGACGTCATACTGCTTGTTGTAGAGCAAGTTCATCATGTCCTTGGAGCAGTACTTCTTCTTGAGGTCCCCAAGCACTGTGTTAACAAGTCTGCCCCTTGCACTATCATTCGGCAGTTTGTTCAAGGCCTCTCCGATGTGGTTGATAACAATTACAGCAACTTTCCGAACCTTGACATGGGTGTGGAACAATTCTGAGAACACAGTAGGGAACCACGACTCTGCTAACTCGACTGATGTGAGTGGACTAGCATTGAAAAAGACTAACATGACCTGCAGCGTTTCAAGAATCACAGCTACTGGTATATCCACAGTCCGTAGAAGCCCACCGAGGGTATCAAAGTTTTCCTTAAGATTGGTAAGATAAACTTCTTTGCTGAATCTGCTCTTGGCAAGACTCTGGAGGATTCTGGTAGTTAGATTATTCTTTTTGTGTGTCTTTAGTATCTTCATAAGAATGTCACAAAGAGCCTTCTGGCAGGAGGTGTCAACTTGTAGAAGGATGGACTGGTTGGCGAGGAGATGGACGCAGGCACCAGCTGCCTCATACACCTCCTCCTCATTTTGACTACTGAGATCATTCTTGAGATTGATGAAGGCCTTCTTTGTCTCAGCAGAGGACATGCAGCCACTCCAATTCAATGCTTTGGCTGCTTCAGCTGACAGTCTGGAATACAAAAAGGAAAACTTCAAACTCTAGGTCTGGTACATTTTTTTTAGTGTCTGTAAATACAGTACGACAATAGCAATCATTTAATTTTTTAAGGAAAATAATGATAATGAAACAAAAACTGACAAATACAAATAGTGATTGACTGAATATACAATGCCAGCAATAGACAATGTAATGCCATTTAATCTTCAAAGACTAAGCAACACATACTCAAATTGATAGTGATAAATCTAAAAAACATGAAAGTAAAGAGCAAATAAATACTCACTTGGATATATTTTGGTAAGACTCCACTCGCTTCTTTGCAGAAGGAGCCGCCATGCCTATCAACATCTGCTTGTTGTCCATGATTCACGGCAGCACAACAAAAGTCTGGACAGGAGGGAGAAGCAAACAACTGGTAACAGCGTCCTAGCAGGTGTTTAGAGTAATGTAGACAACTGGGCTGTCTGGGATAGTTAGATTATCAGGAAACCCATGGAACTTTTTGGCAAGTCAATGAAGGGAGACATTAGATCAGGAGTTGGTAATCCATTATGACAGAGGAGCCTTTTTTATGTTCTATAGAATAACAAATTACTGAGCTATAATGCAAAAATCTGACTAAGAACTAAAAGGCATCAGAAATAAAATGAAAATAAAACAAAACTATAAAATGTGGACTTCCCCCAGGAATGCTTTATGATCTTTCCAAAGTTAAGCCACATCACCTAACCTAACCTAACAATAACCATGGGGATGGTAACCTTGGCCCACAAAATGCCTAATTTGCCTCAGTAGGTGTGGTGGCCCAGTTCACACAGGCATGTCTTCTCACCACCAATGTACTCATAACACACATCCATAAATACTAACACTAACACTGATGCATACAAGCACTCATACTTTCCACGCACCAAACGTGACTGGAACAGCCTCCCTCATCAGATTTTAGACTGAAGTACAATACTCATTCAGAAAACAAATACACATTCACTTGTCACCACAACCCACCAACACTAACAATTAGTACACTTGATTCACTTCCCTCCCCACACCCGGCTTCCCCGTCCCCCGAACAGCCAACACAAATATGGGTGTTATGCACCTTAAAGGTACCATGCACATTAATATCCAGATACAGAATGAACATGAAGTGTCTGTTCTTTTTCTTTTAACAATAAAGGAGACAGCTCAAGGGCAAAAGAGAAAACAATTATGAAAAAAGCCTGCAAATTTCTGATTCTATGCCCCCAGTGTTACTCCAAATGACATTTCACATTCACAACACTCATTGGGGTAAAAAAACACCTCACATACACCGGGGTAAGAAGCTGTGCCCAGCTCACACTACCGGTCATCAGGGTAAGGACAGGCATGCAACCCTAACTAACATTCACGATGAGACTCAAACATTGCTACACTCTGCCGGGCGAGTGGTGTGACCCTGTACAAGCCCCCCTGGCTCTATCTATGCCTCAATGGCAGGGGCAGGCAGGGCAGTGGCGGCCGTCCCTGCAGGTTCTTCCCTCCCAGCACACTCCCGCAGGCCGTCTTTATGAAGGCATCACTTATTCCTCGCCGCCCAGAGCCACACAGTCCCCTACAGGAGGGCGAGCCGTGGCGGGCACCTGTTATCAACACCCCCTCGGCCTGCCCTGCACGCCTGGCACACCCTCGTGCTCACCTCAGTAGTGGCCTCCCTGCCAGAGACATTCAGCGCCTGCCCCTGTACGCCTTCAGGGCCGCCAGGACGAGTGCCCCGCAGCGGAACACGTTCACTCAGCACAGCCACGACCCGCCGACACTCCACCGTCCCCAGCACTGTGCGGGAAAAGCGCGGGAACAGCAAGTGTCTGCTTGACGTCACGTCAGGGACCCGCGGTGGCTCGCGCGCCAGCCATGGGCCTCAACACGCTGCGGCCTGCTGGTGCTGGCTCCTGCACTGTGATGGCATGTTGTGCAACCATGATACTACACAATGAATGAAGCACATTGGTTGTTGATCCATACGATACATGACATTGGTGTATCAGGCCTGGGGATTGCGGAATATATAATCCACATTTTGTTGAGTACCCGCTGATCTCAAAGTTGCTTTTTTTTTTAATGTACACTACTATACGGTTCTAATAATGTCTCAGTATCCTAAATACGCCCTTGCGTTACATTATACAAACACGGTAATGGACAATGCATGTATAGAGGCGTACGTATTTTTTAATTGGTTTAATTGGTCACATGCATGAATTAAAATAATGCCATAAGAAAAAAAGTCTTTTAACGTTTTTTATGGTTTATTCGTCTGATTGTGCATGTAGTAAATCCCCAAGGGGTGCTGACAACCTCTGGTATAATGAACACAATTTTGTGCATGACGTGCTTTATCACACTTTAATGGAGGATAACATCTGAAACTGCTAGTCCAATACGTATACAGTCCCACTTACCCCAAACATGGCACAATATGAAGCTATTTACTTGTTTTAATGAATATATGAATCTGAGCAACTAAACGTGATAATACTAAAAGAGACTGGCCAATTATCTTAGTGAAGAATGTGTATCCTTATTGGCAAATAATTTTGTGCCTTCAAATTAACCAAAATACATCAACAGATATATAAAACATGAAATTCCTTTGAATACCTAGCAGAGGTGCACCATAACCTACAAATTCTTAGTGAGCATCTCAAGTTACAATTCATCTGATGATTTTGCTTATTATTAGCAAATTTCATGTCCTATACAATATTGCACAAAACCAAACCTGCAGGTATGGTATGACTATGCAACACATCTACCAATTCACTCTAAAGAAGTGTAAGCATGTCATACAACAGTCACCCTCTCTCATTCCCCCATGGTATGATAATGAATACAGATGTCTTAAAGACTACATGTACTACTGATGCTGCACAGAATGGTTGAACACCTTTTGAGGTATATATTTTACATTTCAGTGAGGTGATGGTGATGGATGGATGTGTAAACGGGAAAGTGTGTGTGGAAATCCAGTGGCATATAATAAAATATTCTTTTCAAAATAATTTTAAAAAGTGCCAAGTTTCATGTATAACCTTACCAACATAATGTATCTGGTGATTAATATAAAAATATGATCTAGTATATCACAGGCCCCTAACATTTTGACACATACATTTTTCATTATTCCTGATACATATGCAATATCTTTATGTAGCTTCCAACAGATGATATCAACAAGTATTGAATGAAAACTTTCAAACTTCATGATGGATAAGCCTAGAATACTGTATGCTTAATATAATGTATAAAATAATTGGATATAGATGATTACAATCAATTTTCTATTTAATACAGCAATTGAAAAATCTGGGTATATATATCTATGTATATCAATAAATAAACATTCTAAACACAATTGAAAATATATTCTTTCAAAGCATTTCAAGCACCTCCATATATATAAAACTGTACCCTTACATATTAGTGTAATAAAGAAAATAACTGTTAACTAAAGACAGCAAGATATCAATTTGTTAAACCTTTTGCCTATGTAATGCATAAAATACTGTGCACTGCACTACATCACACCAATACACAACTAAAAATGTAAGACAATCAATTTAAAACAATAACATGTGAATCTACCACCAAAATATTTCAGTTCCATATATAAAATATGTAACTAAATGATGCAGGCACTAAAGATCTTTGTGGTGATATCATATGTGGAAAAATAAATGGAAACCAATGGATAAAAATAATTTCTGGACTGTAATATTTCTTGAGTAAAGAGATCAATTATTTGAACTGTATCGACTCATCATCCTACTGGCCACCTCCCTCCAATTTGTGACCTTGCCAGGGGGGAGGCCGGCTGAGATGGGGTCTCCTCGGGTGACTGTGTTGCGTGGGCAGTACTTGAGGGTGTGGGCAGAGTCACCAGTGGCATTACACAAGGGGCACACGTACATCCTCAACACAGGGCACTGGCAATGACCTCGCTCATCCTGGGAAACAAGGAACCAGAAATTGTATAATGTCATATACTAAGCAAGGTAAATTATTCCTTAAATATTTAACCTGGTAGCAGCGGGGATAATGCTTCTTAATGGTCCCTCCAAGCGAGAAAAATGAGAAAAAATCACCCCTCACACAAACCATTTCATAATATACCTCAAAGCATTTTTGATCAGATTATGTATCATCTATTTTTGGGGTTAATATCATGGCACAAATTTGGCCCGTTGCTGCCACATGGTAAAGCCACAAATTTGGTCCGTCGCTGCTACCGGGTTAATACCTGGGCTTATAAGCAAGCAAGGTCTTTACTTATAAAAATTAACTTCACATAAATTTAACATTACAAAATAATGGATATCATATCAATCTTTGGTTAACTACCTAAAAAAAATCACAGTAGACTGAAAGAAGCTTAGACTTTGATTATACCTTCAACACATGTGATTTATAGAAAGTAGAATGATAATTATTGTTCTTGCAAAAAACACATCCTTTACTGGCTAAGGATGACTGGTATGCTGGGGAAGGTTTATGGCATGGGTGTGTACTGCTGTAGGATAAGTTACCCATATCCTTGCCTCCGGTTAGAAGTGAGAGTTCCTGCATCAAAGCAACTAAATCTGAAATTAATTAATAATTATTCAGTGTTTTTATCAATGCAGAACAACATCACATAAACCTGAACATATTAAATCATAATTTTGTTGTTGTTATAACCAAGTATTCTCATGATGGGAAAAATATATTCATTCATAATCATAGCTTTCTTCAATGACAGCACTCATTATAAGTTACCAGTATGCTGCTTTTGGGACTGATAACTATAGGTGGGCTCCTGGTTACAGTGTGAGTCATGAGCTGGGCTACTGAATGGACCAGTGCTTAAATGAGAAGAAAAGTCACTTGGTGTTGGAATATAATTATTGTTTATCTTCTGATAAGCACTGGGCAATGCTGAATTATTCAGGTTTCCAATATCCCTCAATGCTGGTCTAAAGGATGAAGACACGGGCTCCCATGACTGAGAATCTCCTGTTAGTCCATAGGAGTTACTGCCAGAAACTGTACCTAGACTAGAACTTTCACAAGGTAACTTAAGATTGGTGTCCCACACATTACTTGATAAACTGTGTTGCTCTAGTGGTAAAAACTCTTTTGAAAGAGATATAGATTCTCTCTTATCTTGAAAAGCAGTGTAAGCATTTTTATCATGTCCAACAGCTTTTGAGTGCACTGGGAAAACATTTTCTTTATCACTCTTCCCGTACAAATCCTCGTCAATGTAAGCAGATTGTCTGGCACTGTTTGGTGAGTTTGATCCTTGAAAGGTTGTAAAGGTACACGATTTCTGCCTGCTGCTGTTTAGGGGCTCCCATGGGCTCTTTACACCCAGATGATCCCCAACCTCTTCAGGTTCTGGAGAGGGGACCTTCCACACATCCTTAGACTTTATGGTGAAAGGTGAGAAGTTTGTGTTGGCTCCAGGCTCTCCTGTTGGAGCACTGTCTTTTGTCAGACTGTCTGTGAAAGAGGGTAACTTGACCCTACTTGAATTTCGTTCTTCAGAGAGTTGTTTCCAGAGAGAACTTGTAATTTCTGGAGGGCTGTTTAGACTCTTGCTGATCTCTGGAGTTGAATGGCTCCATAGGTAAGACCTGAAAAAAAAAAGAATTAATAAAGATGAATCCTAGTGTGGCTTTTATTATTATTTCCCTGAAAGTACTCCATCCCATGTATCCCGAAATTTTCTCCACTTCATCCTTGCTCTCTGCCATCCATACAACTTCCCACCACTAGTTTATTTGGATGTAAAAAAATGCTGGCGTCATCACACATCCTTGTCTAACTCCTAAATAATAAGAACATAAAAACATACGAACATAGGGAGACTGCAAGAGGCCTAATGGCCGACACAAATAATTGTCCACCTCCCAGTATAAGTGCAGGGTCAGAAGTTGGCTGCGAAAAAGTACTGCATTGGCGTGGAAGAGTGGACAGTGGAAGAAGTGCTCGAGGTTCCAGCACCACGGACAGGAGGGGGCGGGGGCAGGAAAATAGGCACGTCACGTCACGCTTTTAGCTTTCACAACAAACACTTCCAAAGCCTTACCAAATATGCCATGTGGGTGTGTAGGCCCCGAACTGTGAAACTGCATGGCCCTTGTTTTCTCACGAGTGTTTTTTAAGTTCGTGGTACAGGAGAATGGTCAAATTGTCAATATGCTAATAAAACCACATGTAAAGGCCAGTAACCTCTACGAAAGCCTTACCAAATGTGCCATGTGGATGTGTAAGCCCCGAACTGTAAAACTGCATGGGCCGACGTCTTCTCACGAGCCACGAGTTTTTTTTTAGGTTCACGGGACGGAAGAATGGTCAAACTGTCACTAGACTCATGAAACTACCCCTGGAAAGACCCACAACCTCTACGAAAGCCTTACCAAATGTGCCATGTGGATGCGTAAGCCCCGAACTGTAAAACTGCATGGCCCGACTTGTCTTCTCACGAGTCACGAGTGTTTTTTTTAGGTTCACGGTACGGAAGCATGGTCAAACTGTTACTAGGCTCATGAAACTACCCCTGGAAAGACCCACAACCTCTACGAAATTTAAGCCTTACCAAATGTGCCGTGGATATGTAGCAGGTCCCGAACCAAGTTATTTAATTTCTACACTTTTGGTTATAGGCTATCGACGCAATATCAGCAGATGAAAGAGAAGGGGGAGGGGAGAGGAAGAGAGAGAAGGAAGGGGGAAGCTAGGGAAGAAGGGAAGTTGAAGAGTAAGTTATAGATGTGAAGGAGGAAGGAAGGGAAGAAAAGAAAACAATAGAAGGAAGGAAGGAAGAGAAAAAGTAAGAGTAGGAGTAATTAAGGGAAAAAGAGAGAGAGGGATCGAGGGCTTAATTTGCTTAGGTTCCGATGCACAAGAGAATTTTCCCGTATGGCTTCCTCAAATTTCTTAACTTAAACATGAACAGAAACTACTACACAAGGAATTCTCGACATCTGTTGTAGATTGCAATTGGAGGCTTAAAATACTAACCCGGCCGTCATGGCGAGCAGTGAAAGTGGCCTTAGACTTTTGTTTACTGATTGTTGACCTTATAACGAGGCGGTTTTTCTTCCTTTTACCTTGAATATCCATATAATAATTGCAATGACACCGAGAGGATATCCGTTTTTACCTTTGCGGACTGGTTTCCATGCTACGTGACGGACACTCCCGCTGATGACGATGACCACCGTGCGACTGACAGATTGACGGACGTGTGGGAACTACAGACGATATAGGCTACTTTTAATTTTTGCTTTCTAGACTGTATTCGTTTATTAGTAGAGTAGTAAAGTAGTAAAGTAGTAAAATAAAGTACGTATAGGCCTGTATTAAAGTATATACGCAGTAGCCTATATTTTGATTGATAGTTTATTGTTGCAGGTAAACAACAAGGGAGAAGGGAGGAACATGAAAGTATATAGTAAAGTATCTGATGCAATACATGTTGGGAAGAAAGAATTAATTAAGTAATAAAAGAGCTAGAAGAGAAAAATAATTAAGAACCACAGCTGCAATAATAGTGAAAATAATTAAAAAAAAAAGGACAAAAAAGGGTAATGCAAAAAAGAAAAGTCAGGAGTATATAAGTCTACACAGTGAAGCAACAAAGACTTCGTTGTTAAGTATCTAAGCGGGAAGAAGAACCAAGGAGGAAAAAAGAGGAAGGTTGGCAGCTCTGCAGCCTAGAGGGCAACGTTGCCAGATTGTCGTACTCAGCCTCTTATATTTACTGACTTCCGACCCAAAAAACCGTCTCCTGGGACCCAATAACAAGATTCATTTACATTTATCGTTAAAATAGTTAATTCCTGATGTTTCTTGGCTTTAGTTATGCGTCAGAAACCGGTGAATACTATGCTCTGAGTACGATAATCTGGCAACGGTGCTAGAGGGGAAGGTTTGTTTACAAGAGGGAGGCCGTTCCCTTCTTTCCTCTCTTCCTTCTTGTTGCCCCTCAAGCCTCAGTGTGACCCTCGAGGCGCGGTTTTGAAGGAATATAAGTCTTTTCCTTCATCCCGTGTTGATGGAAAGGTGTCTACAAGGCCCTGTGGGGACGAGCATTACGACGCACCCAGATCTTTGATGAGGCAACAGGAACACAGTAAGGAAATTGTTTTGACAGGAATGGATAAAAAGGTTACGTGAGGCAGGAGGAGAGGCACCTTAAGGGAGAGGAGAGCCCAATACTTAGTGGCCCTATGGAAGCAGTGACTCTCCTTTTGCAGTAGGATTGAATCAGAAACAGGAAACTTTTGACAGGAAGGGGTAAACAGGTTACGTGAGGCAGGAGAGCCCAGTACTTAGTGGTCCTATGGAAGCAGTGACTTTCCTTTTGCAGTAGGATTGAATCAGAAACAGTAAGGAAACTTTTGACAGGAAGGGGTAAACAGGTTACGTGAGGCAGGAGAGCCCAGTACTTAGTGGCCCTATGGAAGCAGTGGCGTTCCTTTTGCAGTAGGATTGAATCAGAAACAGTAAGGAAACTGTTTTGACAGGAAGGGGTAAACAGGTTATGTGAGGCAGGAGAGCCCAGTACTTAGTGGCCCTATGGAAGCAGTGGCGTTCCTTTTGCAGTAGGATTGAATCAGAAACAGTAAGGAAACTGTTTTGACAGGAAGGGGTAAGCAGGTTACGTGAGGCAGGAGAGCCCAGTACTTAGTGGCCCTATGGAAGCAGTGGCATTCCTTATGCAGTAGGATTGAATCAGGTAATCATGCAAAATTTAGCTTAATTACTAGTAGGTGTTAATGGCCAAGCCAATATATCTTTTGTGGTAGCCATCTCACATGAGGTTAATACTGACATTGTGCTGTATTTTTTTCTTCCTTGATGCAGTGCTGTAATCTGTAGCTAGCAGAAATTCAAAGAAACATCAAAATCTTGTAAAAAGTTTTAGTGCAGTTTATAGTCGATCGACTCTAACTTGAGCCTTTAGGCATGGGTCCCCTGAGCTGCACTACTGCCACATCACCCCATCACTCTCCTCAGAGGAGCTCGCTCCCCTCCTTCTCTCTCTCTCTCTCTCTCTCTCTCTCTCTCTCTCTCTTATTTACGTTATATAGCCTATAATATCTTTGGCCTGGCTTTGCATGACACGAGAGTGAGACCTACCTGAGTCTTCCATGGTGGTGGAAGGGTGAATGGTGTGGCACCATCGCATGAGCCACGTTGCCAAGTGAAATGGAAGGTTTACAGAGTCGTTGTCTTTCCCTCAAATCCCAAGCTATTCATAACACCATGCAGTCATATTATGAATATATATATATATATATATATATATATATATATATATATATATATATATATATATGTATATATATATATATATTCCATAAATAGATAACGTGCTGACTAACAGTGAGACAGATCACAATGCGCAGGTCATCGCTAGATGTGTAAACAATGGGGGGGTTCCCCAGGCCAAGCCACAGGGCTCAAGTTAGAGTCGAAAGACTATAGCACATTGCATTTTGGCAGTGGGATGGGGAGGGGGGGGGGGGTCTGGTTAGGTCACCATTGAATCAAATGAGTACATAATATACTTTTCTGAGATTTACAGTCTTTTCACCCACGTGTCAGTTCGCCCACAAGTCATTTCGCCCAAATTTAGAGTTTGTTTGCCCACATAATGGAGTCTGTTCTCCCACGCTAATGTTGGTTCACACAGGTATTATTCAGTACACAAATCATGTAGTAATAACTTTATTAAAATCTAATAAAAACATAAGAATATTAAAACTTGCATGTTCATCACCTTCAGTGTCATGCAAAGGTGGATCTTCAATTGATAATTCAACTTCTATTGGAGGTGTTGCTTGTTCCTCACTTTCAATGCCATTCAAAATTGAATCTTCAATTCATGATTCTAGTTCCACTTGAGGGGTTGCTTGTACATCATTGTAGAAGCATGAATTTTTTTTTTTTTTGTTTCTGTTTACATCAAAGGATGCGGCTCACGGGCAACAAATAGAGTACAAAAAAAGCCCGCTACTCGCCGCTCCCACAAAAGTAAAAAGTAATGAGTAGCCAAAAGAGAGGTCAATTTCGGGTGGAGAGGTGTCTTGATACACTCTTCCTGAAAGAGGTCAAGTCATAGGCAGGAGGAAATACAAATGAAGGAAGACTGTTCCAGAATTTACCAGTTACAACTCCAGTCTTGGAAAGCCCGGATTTCACAGCTGGCCAGTAATCTGCTTGAGATATACCAGTATCACATTTCCTGTGATGTCAGCTTCCACAACCGTCGCAGTGCAGACCTTCCTGTCTTGTCTGTACTGGTGCAACGCACAGAATAAAGTTATCTGGACAATCTGCTATCTTGCTAGGAAGTGAGTGAATCCCATGGCTTTCCTTAATTACTTAACCTACATACAAGTTCCAAACTTTCTAATTCTAATTTTGAAACAGTTTTTGTATTGATAGAATTATTTTAGCCTGATGATGACAGCTGTTACTTTGCAAAACATTGCACAATAAAGGAGTGAAAAACGAAAAAAAAAGTTCTTGTGTTCCTATTCTATATTTACCCACTTAAAATTGCAACTGTAACCTTATGTGGGCGAAAAGCCTCCAGTATGTGGGCGAATTTACTTTGGGCGAAATGACATGTGGGCAAAATGACCAGATACCGTACCCTTTTCTCATATATATATATATATATATATATATATATATATATATATATATATATATATATATATATATATATATATATATATATATATATATATATATATATATATAAAACAACATACCTAGGTACTTCATTTGGTGACTTTAAGGTTTTTGTTTTTGTTCTGTTTTTGGTCAATTTGTTCCATCGCAGAGTTCTTGTGGACCCACAAAAACACCATCACTAACCATAGTCACTTGTTTTGTGCTGCCTATAGCATTGGTAGGCTTGCTTGAGGGACTTCTTGGATGACCCGTTAGTGACACAGGCAAATTCCATTTATAGTGGCTGCCGTGATGCATGACACTCTTACTTGACCCATGCTGTCCCCTGGTGCCCCGCTTGACCGAAGTCTCTGAAGTTAGGGTTGATTGAAGATCTAGGGTCATACTCATAAAGATTTCGGTGCCCAAGCACACACACTTGACAAGGCTTTCATAGGAGTGTCGGGCATTTCCAGGGATGGTTTTATGTCTTTGGTGGTAGTTTGACCCTTCTTCTGTACCATGACCCTAAAACAACATGCATTAGAACTCGGTTAATCTCCTTTTCGGCCTTTGGACATGGTTGATGTGAGTGCAGATCTTCTTCTTCTTCTTCACCAGCTTATTATCCCGTCTTTATACGGGGTCGCTGTTTTTGATGAGCCACCTCCACGTTCCTCTATCGTCTGTCATGTTGGTGTTGAGGCCCTTTTCTCTCATCTGCTGCTATGCATTCCTTCCATCTCGTCTTAGGTCTTCCTCTCCTTCTTCTTCCCTGCACTTCCATTTCCAGATGTGAGTGCAGATGCATCCAGTATTACCAACCCTATTGTCTTGGTTTCAGGTTCATGTCTGTGTGATGGGGGATGTGGAGGGGGATGAGCTGGAGGCCATTCGGGGCATCTTGGCGGAGGTGCAGCTGGAGCAATTCTTTATACGGGTTCGAGATGAGCTGCAGGTGAGTGACCCCTCCTGGTGTGACCTAACTTAACCTTAATGTACAAAAATTTGAATTGTGGAAATCTGGGTGGATGACAGGTTGAAAGTTCTTGTCCGTTAGTAAGTGTCACACCCTGCTTCCTCTCTCAGGTCACCCGTCTCAGTCACTTTGAGTATGTCCATGAGGAGGACCTTCAGCGTATCGGCCTGGGCTTGCCCGCTGCACGTCGCTTGCTGGATGCGGTGAAGAAACGACGCCCTGCAACATGGGTGAAGAATCTGGTGTCCAAGATCCGGCCCTCTGGCACCAGCTCCTCCACCCAAGGCAAGAACAGGGCATCCTTGGCACCCGACGAGTCACGCTCCTTTGGCCTCACCTGCCTCATCCCTGAACAGGTAATTTGATGATGAGTTTAAAAATCACTCCTTATTGACATTTATATTTTGTATCAATCTTCATTAACCCTGTGAATAAATTTGCTTATAAAGTATTAGTTACTTCTGTGAATGGCAGAGAAGATTCTTAATGATATTTTGTGCCATAGGAACTCACACTTGGCCAGAAACTTGGAGATGGCAGTTTTGGGGTTGTTAAGAGGGCACAGTGGACAACTTCAGGAGGACAGTTGAAGGAGGTAAGCAGACTCAACATCCCTTAATGCCCTTCCCCCCAAAAAAAACTGTAAGAGTAGAAAATATAAATATGAAAACAAGGATGATATTTGTTATAAAGCTGCACAATGGAAATCATGATGAGAATGACTATTGTAAGAAACAGAAAGGTATTTAGCCTGTATTCTTAAAACGTATCGGCACCTCAGTACGCCTGTTTGATAACCCTGTCGTAGAAGTTGCCAGGATTTTCAATTTTCATGGACTGTTTTGTGACCCTGGTGATAGTTTTACATGACTTCCACACCATAAACAGGAAAGATAAGTAAACAACGCATGAAAATCTGGCTAATCTTCTCTGTGGCTTTGGTAATAGACGAACTGGGACCTCGATACATTTAACAATATGGACCTTTATCATGCACTTCAAACTCATGCACTGTAACCTAATCGTCCACACACACTGGCTCTTTGATGGTGACAGGTAGCGGTGAAGATCCTGAAGCAAGATGTTCTCCACGTGCCCGGAACGCTGGATGACTTTATTAAGGAGGTCCAGGCCATGCACCAGCTGTCCCATTCCAACCTGATCCTGTGAGTCCTGGAAGCGAGGTCGTAGGAGCTCATCTGGGGAGGGGAACAGCATTTATTTTTATTTTTCCTGGTAAAAGTGATAGACTAAAAAGAATGATCCACTGTAAATAGATAAATAATTCCTGTAATGCCAAAGAACAGCTAAATGGATGTTGATATGTTATGCTTAGTGTCCCAGTAAAGATGATTGAGTAAAGGCTAATAAGATTCACAGTAAATAAAAATCCTACAATGCCTAAGAATGCCCAAATGAATGTTGATGTCCTTTGTCTTGTTCTTGTAAAAACATGAAAAGCTTACAACAGTTAACAGAAAAGACATTTGCAAAAGGTCACTAAAAACAATGCTTCTAGAGTCCATTCACTCTCTAAGGGTAAAACAATCTCATCACTAAAATAATCTCACCACTTCTTATTATTCATCGTTTAGCTTCCTCTTCAATACGACTTAGACTCTCCCTTGTGTCATCAGGCTGTTTGGCATCGTCCTCTCCAACCCACTGATGATGGTGACTGAGCTGGCTCCCCTCGGCTCCCTGCTTGACTATCTCCGCAAGCAGCTTGGTCACGTGTCTGTTTTTAGTGAGTCAGGGAAACTGTTTCGTCTCATCCTCTTCAGTTCAGGGTCAAGACGGCTCTCCATGCAAAATTGACCTCTCTTTTGGCCTCTCGTTCTTTTTTTCTTTTGTCGAAGCAGCGGCGACCGGGCCTTTTTTGTTATTCTTTTTGTTTTTTGCCCTCGAGCTGCCTCCCTTACTGTAAAAAAATGTAATCATGCCAAATGTTCCAGCACCTACGAGTGGCATGTGATATGAAACATGCATCTCAGGCTGAAAGAAATTAAAAGCTACATGTTAAGGAATGTCTCAAGGCTAACATGTATTTACACCTTTGAGATAAATGGGATTATATATTTTCTGTTTCGTATGTTACATTTTATCAATTGTCTTCTCTGTTCTCTCTGACAGCACTTTGTAACTACTCTGTACAAATAGCCAACGGGATGAAGTATCTCGAGAGCAAAAGGTTCATTCATCGTGACCTAGCAGCCAGAAACGTCCTCATGGTATCTGCGGATAAGGTGCGTTATCCTAAAGAGGTTTCTGTGGATGTTCATTTTATCTCCTCTCTCCCATTCCAGTTCTCTATAAACCCCATCCTCTGCAATTGGCATGGATTTGACCTTCAATGGTAGCCTGGTAACACATACTCCCAGGTCTTTCTCTGCCTCTGTGGTGGATAGTGGAGTGTTTCCCATGTGGTATTGTTGTGCTGGATTTCCCCTCCCAGGTTGCATGACTTTACATTTTTCTTCGTTGAATTGTAGCAGCCACTTTTTGTTCCATTCCTGTAGCTTGGTGATGTCTTCTTGAAGGAAATCTGCAGTCAAGGGGTTAATGGAAGCCTGTACACAATATATTTTTTTTCAAGTTCAGCTGAATTGAAACTAAAGAACCTCTCTCTCCTTACAGCTGAAGATTGGTGACTTTGGCTTGATGCGAGCGCTCCCTCAGCAGGAGGACTGTTACGTTATGAGTGAGCAGAAGAAAGTCCCCTTCCCCTGGTGTGCCCCGGAGTCCCTTAAGACAAAGCATTTCTCTCATGCCTCGGGTAAGGAAACATCTGTGTGTTTACGTGTGTGTGCATGTGTGCTTTATCTTGTGGGTTGTAGAATTAGAATCAAGCTCATTTTGTCCTACCTCTGTATCCATATATGTATAGTTCATCCTCAACCTCCTAATGCTTCTCGCTTCAACCACCTTTTGATTTATACCATTCTAATTGTCACTAGTTTTATATCGGAGGTAGAATTTTCAACTTTACTGTGTCCTTTTGTTATCCTGCGTTCATGCACCAGTAAATTTTCCATGTTGATTTTGTTGTAGTAGCTTGTTTCTCCTTACATCATAACCCTTTGTGTTTGTCTATGATGAGTCTACTCCTAGATGTGTGGATGTATGCTGTGACGCTGTGGGAGACCTTTTCCCTCGGCGAAGACCCTTGGGTGGGGCTCAACGGGCAGCAGATACTGAGGAAGATTGACCAAGAGGGGGAGCGTCTGGCCTGCCCCGCTGCCTGCCCCACAGCCATCTATGATCTGCTACTTGAGGTAACTCTCTCCTGGTTGGTGAGGTGAGAGGTGGTCAGGGGCTGTGTAGTGCAGTGATACAGGCTGAGTATTGGTGATTCAGTATTAAGTAGTCTTGAGCTTTGTCTGGGCACCACTTTTCAGGGGATTCACCGTTTTTGCCAGCGTGTAAGACCAACAGTTTTAGTAGTGAAGATAGGCTTGGTTGTTATCATCATTATGTATCTCTATATTTGTTCATTCATTCTTTTATAACCAGATGGTGTGTTAACTTACTGACTAAGCCTTGGATACCCCCATTCAGTGTTGGGCGCTGGAGCCGGCAGCGCGGCCGACCTTCACGCAGGTGTACCAACGTGTGTCAGCCATCATGCCGGACACGATGAAGGTGGTGCAGGGCTGGGAGGAGGATGGGGGGCTGGGCGTCAGTGTGAATGACCTCATTGCTGTCATCGATGGAAGGTGCGGCACTGGATCAATCTTCTAGTGGCTTCAGGGGCTATGGGATGATTGCTTTTTTATTTACAAACATATGTCTACAGAATGCCTGATATTTAAACATCATATTTGTCTTTAGTAACAATAATGTGGCTGATATGTCTTTTTTGACCCTAGGTTGGTTAGATAACATGATGTATAAGACATGACAATAACCCAAAAGCAGGCAGTGTGAGTAGGGTGATGGCAAAGGCTGTTATGTTGTCTTGGCAGGGCGGAAGACTACTGGTGGAAGGGCCAGAACCAGAGGACCTTCCATGTGGGCAAGTTCCCCCGCTGCATCGTGAACCCACAGAGACCCCTCGCCAACCAGGACATCAGCAAACCCCTCGGCAACTCCTTCATCCACACAGGTGCTGAGAGAGAGAGAGTATTAAGGCATTATGGTGGTATGAAGTGGCTTGAGAGGTTGTGAAGAAAAAGAGAAGTGTTACGGCTAAAAGAGAATCAGGAAAGAATGGACTGGAGAATTGCTGTAAAGAAAGAAATAATAGAGAAGTAAAGGAGACTTGTGAGTGGCTAAAGTAACTTACATAAACCTGAGAACTAGTTTAATTTCTGTACATTTTTCTTGGTGTAGTGTGGCATTGCAAGGAAAAGGGGGAGTGGCATGTACTGTCGGCAAACAAAGCATCTAACACCCATGGGTTGATTGAATAAAATTTGAGCAAAATCTATAGACATGGTGATGTGTTAGTTAGGTGGGTACGAATGGCTTGAGTGTACCCATTGTTACCAACCTTACCAACACAACACCATGTCTATAGATTTTGCTCAAATTCTGTCTAATCGAGCCATGAGTGTTAGATACTTCTTTCGCTGACTGACGATACTTAATCTTATCGTCACCTTCGTAAAGAAACCGCCTAAGTCATTATTTTCTACTTTACAGGAAATCAGAAAAGAAATGTCATTATCTCATTTGTCTTAAGATTTAGGCAGAAATGAAAAGGTCAGTTCCAGAACACTCAAACCCTTAATGACTTAGGCAACTATACCAAAATGGGCGTCACATGTAGAAAAATTGATGTCGACAAAAACCTGGAAATCGCTGAAAAATGACTTAGGGAATTATTTTATGAGGGTGACTTTATACTGAGTGGTGTAGCCTTCCAAACTAACTCGGAAATGTACCCTTGTCTCACCCAGGTCACGGGGGCATACGCGGGAAGTCTTGGGGCAGTCCAACCTTCATCGACCCACTGTACCTCGGTAACCCCATGCAGCCCCCTGACCAGATAGGCCGCCCCTCCACCCCCTCCCGCCGAGACAGTGAGTGGCCTGGGGTGGGCTCGGGAAGTCTGTGATGGCGGTGGTTCTTGTTCTTGCTAGATTGACACCATCTTTAATATATATGGATTAGTTTACTTTGTTTTTCTCATTTTTATTTTCATAGTGGTTCGGGAATGTAGTAGAGTGTGTTTGCTCTCTCTGCTAGCCTGACACTTCTTGCATGAAAAATACGAACTTTGATATATAGTGGATTAGTTTAGTTTTCCTTGTATTTTTCTTGTTTTCTTTTTCATAGTGGTTTGGGAATGTAATAGAGTGTGTTTACTGTACTCTCTCTGCTAGCCTGACACTTCTTGCATGAAAAAAACGAACTTTGATATTGGATTAGTTTAGTTTTCCTTGTATTTTCTTGTTTTCTTTTTCACAGTGGTTTGGGAATGTAGTAGAGTGTGTTTACGTTGCTCTCTCTGCTAGCCTGACACTTCTTGCATGAAAAATACGAACTTTGATATATAGTGGACTAGTTTAGTTTTCCTTGTATTTTTCTTGTTTTCTTTTTCATAGTGGTTTGGGAATGTAGTAGTGTGTTTACTATGCTCTCTCTGCTAGCCTATCCTTGTTAGCCCGACACCAACTATGATATTTATGGCTTACTTTTTTTTCATTTGTTTTGGAATGTAGAAGTTTTTTTTTTTTTTTTTTTTTGGTGGATTTTCTTTACTTCCTCTGTTAGCCTGACTCTTCTTGCATGAAAAACTACCAACTCTTAATATTTCTTTGTTTATTTTTCTTTGTTTTTCTTTTCTTTAATGGTTTGGGAATGCAGTAGTAGAGTCTGTTACCTTTTTTCAGGGGACGATCTTCTCTTTCTGTGATTGTTAATGCTTTCTTTTTTAATTGTTATGGTTATGATGTTTTTTCTATAGGTCAATTTTTTTCAGGTATCATTTTTGGTGTCTAGATTTTTCTTCTTTTGTCATTAGTGTGTTTTTTGCTTTGTTTATTCAGTTGTTATGGTTGTGATGTGATTTTTTTTTTTTCTAGCTCAAGTTTATTAAAATAGATATAGTTTCTGGAGTCTATACATTACAGTAACCTTCGGATCAAAACATTACGCTTCCTCTCGCTTATGTGATTTTATTTTTCTAGCTCAAGTTTATTAAAGTAGATATAGTTTCTGGAGTCTATAGATTACAGTAACTCATAAATCAAAACATTACTCTCCCTCTCGCTTATGTAATTTTATTTTTCTAGCTCAAGTTTATTAAAGTAGATATAGTTTCTGGAGTCTATAGATTACAGTAACTCTTGAATCAAAATATTACGCTTCCTCTCGCTTATGTGATTTTATTTTTTTAGCTCAAGTTCATTAATGTAGATATAGTTTCTGGTGTCTATAGATTACAGTAACTCTTGAATCAAAATATTTTGTTTCCTCTCAATTGTTATGGTTGTGATATGATTCTATTTTTCTAGCTGAAATTTGTTAATGTAGATATAGTTTCTGGTGTCTATAGATTTTTTTCCTCTGTCATTTATGTGTGTTTTGTTTTGTTTTATCAATTGTTATGGTTGTGATATGATTCTATTTTTCTAGCTGAAATTTGTTAATGTAGATATAGTTTCTGGTGTCTATTACAGTAAGCTCTGAATCAAAGCTTAACGCTCCCATTCGTGTATGTGATTTTATTTTTCTAGCTCAAGTTTATTAATGTTGATATAGTTTTTGAGGTCTATACATAACAGTAACTCTTGAATCAAAACATTACACTCCCTCTCATTTATAGAGCAACGGTCCCTGCGGCTTAAACTCGGTCAACAGCGACGTGGCAATGAGAAGCGTTCGGAGGATGCAGCACACTCACAGACCCTCAAGAACCCCAAGAAGAAGTCCAAGGGGAGGTGAGTGGTCGATACATTTACTTCATCCTCCCTCATGAAACATTTGTCCACCTTGGGATATGGCGTCACCTTCCTGGGCTTGATATTTGGACATTTGTGAGCTGGTTGTGGCATTAGAGTAGTGGCATTATTGGTAAGCCTGTCTGTGCTGTGTGATGTTGATAGTTTAGACCAGAGAAAACTTGGTCGTCATGTTGTTGCTGAGAGAGCCGTTAGAAATTCCAGTTGGTTCTGATACAATAATGTTTTTTGTGTGCTCTAGGTATTGTCATGATCTGGAAGTACTTCGAGCACACACACGGAAAAAAAAAAAAAAAATAAATAAATAAATAAATAAACTATTGTATCAGCTTCAGTTTGAATTTCGCGTGACCCTTTTGATAACAGCACGGCACTTTTTTTTTTTTTTAACAGCTCAAGGGCAACAACACCAACCAAAAACGTGTAGAAAAAAAGTGATGAGGTTAACCACTCACTCCTCCTCCTCTTCTTTTTTTTTTCTTTTTTTTCCAGCTCAAGGGCAACAACAACAAAAAAAATGTGATGAGGTTAACCACACTCTCCTATTCTTTGGCTCTAGTTTACCCCACCTGAAAGCCTGTGTTCTTTTCTGTTCCTCGCACTCACCAGATAACTCACTGTCCTTCCCCCCCAGAGATGAACTCCTGATTGACCTGTCTGAGAATGCCTACCAAAGGTCACACTCCTTCACCGACCTGAGGGCCAGTGGTGTTGAGGAGGTCAGTGGGCAGTTAAGAGGCAGTCTGTCCTCCCTCTGTGACCCGGCCTCTTCATCCTTCCCTGAGTACGGCAACATTGACCCGAGTAAGTGGCTGACCTCTCCCCTGTTTATTTCTGTACATCTTACTTATTCTGACTTTCATCCCCCGGAATAACTTTTAACCCGTCCGCTGCGATTGTCACGGATTTGGCTTTCACTGGTAGCTTGGTAACATATACTCCCAGGTCTTTTTCTTCCTCTGTGGTGCATAGTGGAGTGTTTCCCATGAATTGGTATGCTGGATATCCCCCCCAAGGTGCAGGACTTACATTTTTCTTCATTGAATTGTAGCAGCCACTTTTTGTTCCATTCCTGTAGCTTGGTGATGTCTTCTTGTAGAAAATCTGCAGTCAAGGGGTTAAGAGGTGAAAGTAACGAATCTTAGTCCTTTACTGCTGCATTCTATCACACTCTTTCCTTTTATCTTCACGAATGTCGAATCATCCCAACAGTTTAACCTGGTAGCAGCGGGGATCATGTTTCTTAATGGTCCCTCCAAGCGAAAAAAATGAGAAAAAAATCACCCCACACACAAACCATTTCATAATATATATCAAGGCATTTGTGATCAGATTATGTATCATCTATTTTTTGGGGTTTATATCATGGCACAAATTTGGCCCGTCACTGCTACACAGTAAAGCCACAGATTTGGCCCGTCGCTGCTACCGGGTTAACATTCAGTATTTTTTCTTACAGGAGGCGAAGCAAACCAGTGCACATACATGAACTTGACCAACAGCTCTCCAGCCATTTCAGCAAACCTTGCCACGGCATCTCAGCGGGCTCCTGCTCAACACAGACCGTACAATAACGACCGTGTCCCTAACCAGGTGCACAACCAACTTCAGGAGCCTCTTGGTCATGGGTTCAAGGAGCAAAACCAGTTCCCACAGCCTCTTCGGCAGGCCCCTCCCCCTCCCGGTGCCGCCATCGATGCGGACGAACTAAGTAACCATGACTCTGACTTCTCCGATGACTGGGAAGATGCACAGAGTGTGTCTCAAGGGAATTATGCTGCAGAGAACAACCAGGAGGTGGGCGCACAGTACCAAAACACTCTGCCACAGGACGACCAGTACTACACCAATGTTACTGAAGATCCCTTTGACACGTCTCACATCAGGTGTTACGATGAACCTCCTATTGAAGCTCCCCAGGATGGCCAGGCCTATGACAGAGTTGCAGAGGAGGCGTCAGTCTTCCAGCAGGGCGCCGCCTCCCAGCCAACCACCAACTCTGGCAGCATCAGCCGAGCAAACAGTGAAGTAACAAACAGGTACTCATCAAATGCTGCACCGAACAGTAATCTGATCAGAACTACCAGAACATCATCTGGCACAAACCTGGGAGGAGTGGGAGTGACACAACCCACTCACACATCAGTGATAAGCGTTCCTACTTCCTCTGTGTCTAGTAATGCTGGAGGCTCTTTGTATAACAACGCAAAGCCATCCACAAACCTTAACTGCTCCACGGACTTTCACAGACAAGGAGAGACGTTAAGCAGCAGCACTGAGGATAGGCTAAGTGCACAAATTGGTCGCATGTGGATAACGTCCATTGGCCAGCCACAAAACATGAACTCTGTACAATCCTTTGCAGCACCACAAGGCTCTACCATCCCTACTGGACAGGAACTTGTCCCCTTCTCCTCCTCCTCCTCCTCCTCTTTCTCTGCCACACAACCTCTGATGGTGTCTTCAGCTCACTGGAGCAACAGACAGCCCACCACCAGTGTTCACACCAGGTATCCAGGCGCAGGCTACCCTCCTGTATCAAGGGATGCTCCCCAAATGTCTTTCCACATGGCCGGGGCATCGTACCAGCCCCAGCTGGCCCTGCCGCCAGCACTCACACCCACAGTCTCATCAACTCTTCCTAAACTTGATCCGTCCTTCATCGCTGAGCTGGAGAAGTCCCTGGGAAAGGACCAAGCCTCCGCCAACACCTTCAATGACAGGAACAAGAAGGTCAATAATGTGTCGTGTATGTCATCCCAACCCAACAGACAGACCTCCACGATTCCTGCCCTCCCTCCTTGTCCACAGCAAAGTTCTGCCAGACAATCCAGCTCCAGACAAAACCTAAATACCTTGCCGGGTGCAAGAACCCAGGAGCACACCTCTACCTCTGCCACCACAACTGCCACCACCGTCAACAGTGCCTTTTCGGACTTGGACATCCTTAGTTCCTCACGCACCCTTGGTCTGAGCACCCAGCAGAACATAGACACCAGCCAGTACTTCCCCAAGACCTCCCCAGCCCCCTCTAAGCCCCAGCAGTCGGCAAGAGGTCCAGGAGGAATGGTACCGACCACTTACTCCTCCCAACAGTCTGCTTATATGGCACAAAGGCTGATGGGGGAGCTGTGGGGGCCGGTGGAGGCCAACAAGCCCACGCCGGCCCTCTCCAACATGAACAGTGTCTCGGCAGGGCTGCAGATGAACTTCAATTGGCAGCAAAAGCAACAGTATCATCAGCAACAGCAGCAACAGTACCTTCAAAACCAACAGCAGTATCTACAAAATCAAAATCAACAGCTACAGCTACAACAGCAGCATCAGATGGGTCAACCGGTCACCATGTCGTCCTCCTCCACCACTCTGCCCTCACACTCCCGGCCAGGCTACGCCCCACACCCTCACCAGAGCTGTCCGCCCTCCATCCAGGAACTGCCCCCACCCCAAGGCACTGTGCTGCAACCCACACTTGTCCTCAACCCACAAGTCACTGTCAACTATAACCAGGTTAGTGATGCTTCTTGTTGTCAAATCATAACTTAGTAACACATCTGTAATCTCCTAAAACACAGACTCCTCACTTTTGATGAATATACCAAAGTTCAGATTAAGATTTCAGTCAAGGAGTCTCCAGTGTCTTAAGCTTGAGGTTTTCACACTGGAAGGAGCAGCATCAGGGTGAACAAAGCAATATTTCAGGGGTTGTAATGTTCCTCCTCACTGCTGGGAATGTCCTGTTACCCCAACTGCTTGCTCAGGCTTTGTGGCTCAGGCCTTAGCTTGTCCTTGCCATTTTGCTGTCATTCATATCTCACTCATTTAAAAACATCATGTCACTTGTTTCTTCAGAGTTTCTTAGTTTCACTCACAGTAATTTAGTTCTTTCGTTCTCTTGTGGCTTTTATTTTCTTATTCTTGCCTTTCATTGCTAATCAAGTCATTAACACAAATAGTTATGTACTGTTGACTAACTGTAACACTCATTGTGAATATATTGCTCAGTCCATCCAGTCACCTGTCCTATAAGTTTCTACTTCGTGTGTACTTTTTTGCCTCTGTAGTCAAGTATACCACAAAGATCCTTCCCTGCACAGTTCTGTATTCATTCCACATCCACAGTATCATTTGTGTTATCATGCATGATTTTCCTAATATCTGCTCACTGCTTGACTCACGGCTTGTTGCTTGTGCTAAGTTGCAGGTAGTGTGTGGTGATGGTGGTGGTGTGAGCAAGGGGGCCAGGGGTGAGGCGCTGGTGTGCCGTGTCACTGCCGTGGTGCCTGGGACCTCCGAGGCCGCCGCCAGGCAGGCCCTGCATGTGGCCAGCGGGGATTACCAGGGGGCGGTTCAGTACCTCAAGGTGGAGAAGCTGTACAGGTCAGGTTTGGTGCTCTTTGTTCTCTGCTGCCTCTGTGTTGTGTGTTGGTGCTCGTGGCCTGGCACGTGGGGCTTGTGGGGGAGCTGTGTGTCTGTCTCTGTCTGTCTGCTGACTGCAAAACAGGTCGCTTTTGCTCTATTTTTTCTCCAAAATTTTAGGATTTCTTTAAAAATTGGGAGGCATATAATCACATGAATGAATCTTCTAGTTTATAAAGCTATGATTTTTTTATATATATATTAACCTAAATATATGTTTTTTTCCACTATAGGCTAGGACTTGTAAATAAGGAGAAGTGTAAGGAAGTGCTGGAGGCCAACAGCTGGGAGCTGGAGCGCTCGGCCTCAGCCCTCCTGGACCTGTACTCCGGTGCTGAGCCGCAGAAGGCTTAGTGTGGCCACCCACCGGAGAACATTCCCGTCTCTTCCACTGTAGCAGGTATTGTGCAAAAACTACGTAACTAACATGTTCACACTAAGAAACATGTTCAAGCTGTGATACTGTAGGAGCAAAAGCATTAGTGTAGATTTTTCTTTTATTTCTATAGCTCCATATGAACAAATATGTCTGTCCCAATCTGTCAGCAGATACACCGTTGCTCTGCTAATGACTTGTGTACCAAGGGAATTAAGCCAGCAGAGGCCAGACCCTTACCTCAGTTTCCTTTGAATGGGGGTTTTGTGATTCTTGTCAAATGAACTATTTTCATATTGAAGCAGCATTTGCTAGTGCAAACATAGGCATAAGAATTTAATGTGTAGCCCAGTTGTGAACATTTGAGTCCCAAGTTTCTGAAATCAGTTTTTAGCAAATTTTTTTAGGGGAAAGGTTGTCAGCATTCCCTTTAGAACTTAGTTAACATGATTCTAAGCTTCTCTAGCAAGTACACGTGATGGCCCTAATGGCATCATGCTTTGCAGTGGTACAGGAAGAGAACTGTCGGTAGATGTTGTGCTCTCAGCGAGGAGGAAGGTGGACAGTTTACCTAGGAAACATGCTTTAATATTTGGGCAATTGAGGTGTAGGCTTGTATGGATGTGTGTGTGTGTGTGTGTGTGCTGATTGATATGGTGTGAATGAAATCTGTTTTTGTTAAGTGCACTGGACCTTACAAGTATTGAAGACAGAAGGATATTATAGATTCTAGTTATATGTATACACAGAAATACTAATATAATTTATGTAGTTTGGCACCATACACCCCTGAAGTGAGATATGAAGTGATAATATACATACTATAAAAAATGCTTACTTACTCAAAGCTTCATCAGGCCACAAGAGAAAGGTAAATGTAAGCCAGCACAGATTTTGAGACTGCTTGACTGTTTACTTTCTTCCCTTGCCTTGTAACAGATGTGAAATTCCATCTGATAATGAAAGTTGCTTCACAGACAAGCAGCCACACCATTAGGGCCCCGACATACAAATGTTTGTCAGCTGTTGAACTTTAGTTTAAGCACAGGCACCATAACCCAAATGCCTCTATCATATTAAATTTTTGTTGTTGTTGTTTTGTAAATGGTATGCATTTCAGTCATAAAAGCATTGGGTCACCATATGCCACAAGAAAAGTATAATCCCAATCATTTTTTATTATATTTTGTCTCTGTGCTGCATCCTCAATGTAAGCTTTGTGCGACTGGTTCCCACAACTGAGATGCCTCCCAGCTGTGGCCCAGCTCAGCAGTAAGCAGATGTATTGTACAGTGCCAAGAGACTTTTTATATATACTGTTCAGTGGTGCGGCACATTCCCCTGTGAGTGTCTGGTCTTCCTGGTCACACTGTTGATAGTATGTGGGAGGGTATGTATGTGGGAGGTTGCTGATCAAATTTGTTACCCATCTGACTGGTCAGGAGCAGGGTGGGCCTGCTCCTGCTGGCCACCAGTCACTTACACTTGTTGAAGGAAGTGGGCGAGACTTTCACCACTGGAGGAGCGAGGCTGAATCATCATATCTTTAAACAGAGTTGAGACAAATTAACAAACTGCCGACAAGCGGGTTACATAACTAAACTGAATCTCACCCAAATATTCTGAGATTGAAAGAATGCTCATCATGATTGCTTGTACCGTCACATTTAGTTTATCCTTATGTGTTCAATCTGTGGAAAATATACTTATAGTCTCTCTGTTTTTTGTTGCTGTGGAATTAGTTTGTTGGTAGTACATAAAAATAGTGATAGTAAAGCTTTAACTTGAAGGTTATCCTTTGCACAAATGTTGGCTGAGTTTCTCTTTGCACAAATATTTAGTGCTGCATCAGTGTGTCTGTACCGATCACCCCAGTGCTGAGCCTTCCTGTGTTGCTGTGTTGGTGCACAGCCGGTGAGGAGAGGCACAGTCCTGTGCACAACACTCTTCCCCTGAATATTGCCTACTTGACTAGAAGTGGATATGTTCAGTCTGTTTTATTGTACTGAAGGTCAGAGCAGGATACAAAGAAGATACGCAGTTAATGTGTGTAGTAAAGAGTGGAGTTGAGTCATGGATGAAATGAAACTGGAAAGAGTAAATGGTTGATTTGTTTCATTAGGTCAATAGTTTTATTGCTGTGATGAACATAAACATTTTCACAACACTTTGGCATCTCTATATTATTGTTTTATAGGAGCAGTGTGTATATGCCTGACTCCTTCACCACATACACAGAAGACGAGAATATTATCATCCATACTTTGTTTTCTTGAGACATTCCCATTGGAGTAAATTTAATTCTGTGGAAAAATAATAATGTTGCCGCTAAGTGTTGAAAAGTAAATAAAATAAAAATTCACAGAGCAATTCCTTATACGTATACTTAAAGATGTAGCCTTGTGCAGGGCATGTCAGGGACAGACTCCGTAGTCTTGGTAAGGTGGTGGTGGTGGTGGTGGTGACAGTCTACTTAAATGATGTGCATTGGTGTCTGGATATTGCTGCCTGGTGCAACAGATTTTGACTGTACTTTGCAGCACAATCCCCTTCACTTGGTTGTTGAAGTTGTTGGTTTTGTATGTTCAAAGAAGCGCGTAATTGTACTATTTCAGGTGTTTTTTTTTCTCCTTCCTTGGCCCTCGTCATTCCTCCCTTTTCCTCCTCTGACTTCTTTGCATTCCAGCATTTTTTTTTTTTTTTTTTTCTCACTTGTCTCCTTTCCTCTCTGTCTTCTTCCTTCACCTCCCTGCTCCTCTAACCTTTTCCTTTGCCTACTATGACTTTTTCTCCCTATCACAGATGACAAAACAATGCCTTAGTGCCACATCAGTGCAATTTTTACTCTGATAATCATAATATGTATGTATAGTACACACACACATGCATCTGCTTGGTGATACATCCTTCAGGGAAACAAACTTGTAATTTATAATGGACACTTTTCTGGTGTTCAGAGTACAATGAATCAATGTTGCATCGAGATATTGGAATGCCATATAGAAGACTTGATAATATTGCTGTGCAGCTAGTTGAGAAAAACTGTACAAAATATCCAGCCAGTTTTGTTTCCAGTTGCTTCATGTGAATCAAGGTGTGTGTGTACCCAGGTAGAGGAAGGCATGTGTGTCTGTAAGGGAACACGTTTCCTTCTGTATACCACCCACACTGTATGCTTGACCTTTTCTGGCAACGTGAGCTCCTGATGGATGCTCCAGTTGTGATTTCTGGAATGCAACTTTGTGGAACTTTTTTTTCTGACTGATAACAAAACGTGAAGTGAAATCACATGAATCAAGACTTCACTGTGATTGGTTTGGCTGTAAGTTGTTTTCTTTTCTCAACATTTATCCTCATTGTACCTGTTTACCTTGCATATTACATACTAGTTTTCATGCAATCATTTCCTTCATTGTATGTCTGTGCACTCCTCCCTTTTCTTGTTCCTTCCTGAAGCTCCTTACAGAGAAATGGAGTCACTTTGTCAGCTCCATGTTCTTAGGGGAGCCCCAGGTCAATGTTGTTGAGAAGCAGGATAACAACCTTTCAGCTATGTTTTTTATATTTGACTTAGTCCTGGGGGCCAGTGCCTACACCCTCCCCATGGCAACATACCTTGATAAATGACCACTACCATTCTGTTTGAAGGATAACATCAATTCATGCATGTACTTAATTCCATTGAGTTTAAGGTTTCATCGTATATATAGTTTTTCTTTATCCTGTTTTGTTAGCTTTTTGGCAAGAGGTGTCTTGGGGAGGTGTTGCCTTGAACCTCGTCCTCCCTCAGTCATATTTATTTATCCCCACAACTACCAGCCCTCAAGATGCCTGCAAGATAAAGCCAGTGACCGGTTACTCCTTAGTAAGAAAGGTATACCCGTGTCATTAGTTGTCTTGTATTTACCGGTAATTAGTTTCTGAGGTCTGAGGTAGGGAGGTATACATGCATTATGATCGGCACACACTTGCTTCAGAGCCGAGTCTTTTTGTGTTCAAGTTTGCAGAAATCCTTTGCAACAATGTACCAAATTATTACTTACTAGAGTTGGTCAATAGATCTGTTTGTCTCATGTGAATTAGCAATATTTTGTAACTTAAGATTACTGTTGCTTAAATACCATAACCATAATCTTAATAATATGCTTTTTCAACATTAAAAGCTATTGTTATTTAGTTATACAGTATTTTATTTTTTATTCTAAGTATGGCTGTTCCCTTCCAAGGGCTTTCAACACAAATTAAAGTCATTGTTTGATTTTGTTACACATGAATGAAATTATAATTATTCATTGTATGTATGTGGATATAGTTGCTTTGTATGTCAATATACTTATATTGTAGCTTCTTGTTCAGAGCTGGAAATATGAGGAATGCCACAAATACTGCCTTTTTCTTTTGCAACATTTTTTTATTATTGCCACAACACCCCATGCATGAAGAAGACTGGCAGAACAGTCCTGCACAGCACTGGGTGGAGCGTTGTCAAGCACTTGAACAGCCTCACAGGAGACTGGAAGGGTCTGTAAGACAATAATGCACTAGATATGTGGTGTGAATGTGAGAGCCAAAGATTTAAAATGCAGATTAGCAGAGCAGGTAAAGTATACTTCACTGAGGGGACTTTGACCTATTAAGAGAATGCAGAATGGTAATTTTGCAAAGAGGGTGTATGAGAGTAAATAGAAGAGCAGATGGCAGGAAGAACACCAGTAAGATGGTGCTGTGTGTTTGAAAGTCTCTAAGTGATTCTCTCATTAGAATTGTGATTCTCATGCACTATAATAGCTGCAACTCATACCACAGTTTGATTGTGTGCTGTAGGCCACACACCCATTCACAGCTCCACTCCTAGGCTGAGGGTTGGAGGAAGTGACTGCAATGTTTGAATAAGGACATATTGTCTGCATATATGCCTTGAGACATACTGACAGCTGAGTTAGGGCTGTGTATTGCATCCTGGTTTGTGTCATAATCTTGTGCCATGAAGTGATACATAGGAGTGCTGCTTACATGCTGTGGGTGCAAGTCACCTGGATGGTCTGTCTGAATCTCAACATTTGAAGGAAAGTGGCCACCATTTTCAGTAATGGCTTGGCTTTGCTCAACACTAATGCCAAACTGACCCCAATTTGTGATGTGAGAGGTGTGACTCTTTGCAAAGTGTGGGGTGTCTGGGTTATGTTTTCTTCCCAGTAAAGCTTCTTGGGTGTGGGTGATCTTTGAGTGGTCATCAGTAAATAAGTCCATTCTCTTAAAACCTAATGAGGTTTCATCAGGACAATTTCCTTCTTGAGTGACATATTGGTGTTGTGGAAGTGATGTGGGATTGGTGTGTGCTCCATGCCACTGAGAGGAAATGGGCCCAGGGTAGGTTGAGTCCACAAGTTTGTTTTCATCACTAGCTGGGCCTGCAAGGAACTGAAGTTTGTCTGATGCTAATTCACTGTAATTTTTCCTTGCTACCCACTTCCTCATCTCTTCCAAGTTTTGTATAGTTGAAGGAGAACTGTTGAGAACTTGAGAGGCATATTGGGGACTGAACAGTTGGCTTGGGTTCATGTTAACATTGACCTTTGTTGTTTTGGCCTCCATCTCCACTGTCTTTTCCCTGTTCTCCTGATTGTGGTCATTTGTCATGTTTTGTAAAGGGGTGTTGAGGTGTAACTCTGTTCCCTGACTCCCAAAAGGATCCTCACATGACCCCTCCAGTGTCGGGTCTGTTGGGGTCTTGGATGAGGAGATGCTGCTTCCTGGGGTTTTGATGAGGGCACTACCAAGCCAGGGAGTGCCAAAGCTCCGGTCAAGGTAGGGAGTCTTGTCTTTCCTCTCCCGGGCAAAACTCAACCCACTCTCAATAATGTAGATCTTGCGTGTGTAAGTGCTCAGTTTGGGTCTTCGGTTGTCCAGGTGTTCACTCTCTTGTATCTTGTTCTTAGTGGTCTCTGGTGTTCTGTCTCTGCCTGGTAAAGCCTCAGTTGTATGGCCAGTGGTGTCAGTTTGCCTAGGTTCATTTTCAGTAGGCTGAGGTTTTAAAGATCTTTGTTTTGTCTGGCTGTCACTTGTCACATTGCTTTGCCTCTCATATGCATCCTTCTGCCATTCCTTTCCCTTGTCTGATGTGCCTTTGATCTGAGGCCCAAGGAGCATTGCTAAACGTGCATCCTCCCACTCTTTCTGGTGTTTACTCCTGCCAGTCTTGCATTGTTCTCTGCTTCTCTCCCCAGTTTCATGTTTACTCTTCCTCTCCTGTTCATTCTTGCTACCTCCCTGATGTGAGTGAACTTGTTCCTTATGTAGACTACCCTGTGTGGCTTCTTTAGGCTTTGTTTTGGCTTTGGAGGTATCCGAAGATAGGTTGAGGGGAGCCCATATTCTGCCCTTGTGACGTTCTGGGCTGAGGGAGAGAATCTGCCGAATCTGAGGGGCGCCAGCAAGCAGGTCAGGGCCTTTGTGTCTTCTTTTACTGCGGCTTCGTTCCTCCTCCGCTGAATCCGTCTTGCCAGCTCTCTCACTTGACTTTTCTTCTCGGCGTTCCTTGTCAGATTTCCTTGAGGTTTCATGGGTGTTAGTTCTGTTGGCACCTCTGATGTGTGTGAATTTTGGGGTATCTTTGGTATTCACTGTGTTCCTAGGATGTTCTTTGTGTGCCAGGCTGTTGGTGGAGTTATCTTTCCCATCTCTGCTTTTTGTATAAGTATTGACATCGTGAGCATCAACTGTGATATTCGAATGTTTCCTCTTATTTGTGCTACTGGAGGATTTCTCTTTTCTTCCTCTGGTTCTTGTACTTCTGCTCGACTGGGTTTCATTATCATCCAGCGAGTGTCTTTCGATCTTTCTTGCAGTGCTGTGACGTTTATGATGTTCCTTGCTCCTGTTATCTGAGTCCTCCTTCCTGCCTCTTGTTTTGGCACTTGGATCTGCTTGATTGTTAGGGTGGTTCTGCGAAGGTTGTGTACTTGTGTTGTTTCTGCTACTACCATGTTTTTTCGGTGCGGGTTTCTTACTTTTGTGCATATTGTCTCCGCTAATAATCTTCGAACGTTCATTCTCCTGGTGTCCTTTAGTGGCTGCAGTGTTGTTCCCTTTGGTATGGTCCTTTGCGGTTTTGCTCTGAGGTAATTCATGGCCTGGGTTTTGATTAGTGATATTTGCGTTGGTGGTACTTTTCTGTCTAGTTCTGACATCTTGAGGGTCTTGTGGAGGATTTTTTGTGCCATTTTCTTGGTTCCCTGTCGACAGATTTCCCGCACCAGCGTTTCTGTTCCTGTCAGATGCTGTGTCCTCCCTGTCCATCTCCTTCCTCTGCTCCCTTGTCCTGCTTTTGTTGAATTTATGCTTCTCAAATGGGTCCTGTTTCTCCTTCCCCTCCTCCAGTTTTAAGCCAACGGACTGGAGCTCCAACTGAAAATGAAACAGGATAAAACTACCTACTCATTCACTTTTTCTTCTGTTATAATGATTGACTTTATGTATCTTAAGTTCTACTATAGCAGCAAATTAAGTCTATTGTCGTAAGGGGAAAGTTTCACTATCTCTCGTTCTCCCACTCTCTCTCACTCAATCACTCTCTCTCCTCACCCTAAGGAGATATCGAGAGAAGGGCCCGTGGAAGGAGGCTGGGCGTATGATGGCAGCATTTGAAGGTTTCTGGCTGGCCTTTCTGTGTTTCTTCTTGGCGGGCTGTGTGTCACTGCCATGGGCGCCCCCCTGCTTCTGGAGGGGGTGGTACAGTACACAGAATCAAAATTGCAGTGAGAACAACAGTGATTTAGTTTTTTATACACCAAACAATAAAATAACAATGTTTTCCTCTAATAACACATCCACAGATTATTTTTCTCATAGCAAAGACACATCAGTACCACATAAATACAATACCATACACATGTACCTCTTTATGCATGTATTGGGAGTAGGAGTCCCACGCCTTTCCTCGTCGGAGTTTCTCGCACACCATGTCATCTCTTCTCCACTTACGAGGACCTACCGAGAATCATCACTCATATAGCCTACTGTTACATACTTCGCTTTCACCTGCAACCACATAAACATTCTAGATTACTACGTTCTCTGCTTTTTTCATATGCAAACTTTTTATTCATCGTAAATTTGTTTATTGACTTATCTCGAGCTCTGCTAATAAAGGCCAATTCTTTTGATGTGTTAAAATGAATTACAGCGACTTACTGATCCTACTCCTGTTGACAAGGGGTGCAAATGTGGTGTGTTGAGTCCTACTGGCGCCCTGCTGCCCATCTGCTGTCCTGCTTGTGTTCTGTACATCTACTGTCCTGATGGTGCCCTTTTGCGGAGTACTACTGGTATCCTTCGGTCTATCTGCTGTCATACTGGTATCCTGCTTATCTACTGCCCTGCTAGTTCCTTTCTGCTCATATACTATCCTTCTGCTGCCCTGCCCATCTGCTGTTCTGCTGGTGCCCCCATGTCCAGCTGTAGTCCTGCTAGTGTCCTGTCTATCTGCTGTCCTGCTGAGCCCATATCGCAGCAGAGGATGGCCAAAAGAGCAAAATACAAATGGAAGAAAATGGTCAAGGGTTCCATAATTTCAAGACAGATTTCCCAAGGCATATACTAATAGTGACATCATTCCTCGTACCCAGTGGCACTTGTTGGCTTGTGGGCAGCGTGGGCAGCAAAAAATAGACTTTGACGAAGCTTCATCTCCTCCCTCTGCAGCACCCGTCGCCTCACGCCTCCCACCCAGTTCATCTTAGGTCAGTTATTCCTGCTTTGCTGAGGAGGAAAAGTGACTTGGATTATAATTGTCGTGGAGGAGAGGCAAGTACGGTATGTCCCCAACTTTGGAAACATAGTAGCTTAGGATCAATAGGATCATAATAAACAATTGGAATGGGAACAAGAATAGGAAATCATAGGAATAGGAACATAGGAAACAATAAGAACAGAAACAGGAATGGGAACACAGGAAATAATAGGGATATGAATAGGAACAATGGGAACAAGGAAACAATAGGAATAGTAACAATAGGAAGACATGAAACAACAGGAATAGGAACAATGGGAACAGGAAACAATAGGAATAGGAACAATGGGAACAGTAAACAATAGGAATAGGAACAGTGGGGACAATAGGAATAGGAACAATGGGAAGACAGGAAACAATAGGAATAGAAAAAATGAGAACAGGAAACAATAGGAATAGGGACAATATGGGAACAGGAAACAACAGGAATAGGAAATATGGGAACAGGAAACAACAGGAATAGGAATGGGATGGGAACATTGAGTGATTGAAGTTTAATAGGAATCAGAACAGGAAGAGGAAGAGGAACAATGGGAACAGGAAACAATATAGGAATAGGAACAATCCGGGAACATACGAAACAATGCATAGGAATAGGAATTAATGGGAACATAGGAAACAAGAGTAGGCCTATACATGACATCATCGCCATTCATAGGTCGAGAGGAAAGACACGCAGGTAAGTTGGTACATTTTTTGTCATAAGATTATTGATTGGTTCTCGGTTTGCAATAGTTAATGAATCACACAGTAAGTTACGATACGACTTAATTGAAACGATAATACCTAAGGAGGTCTTCGAAGCGATCACGTTACTATGGACAATCTGGAAAAAAACGCTCCTTGATTTTTTTCACTATATATAAAGCTCCTCCCTTCTCCTTTGTTGTTTTACTTGCAACAATAAACTATATATATCAATCAATCAATCAATATAATGAATCAATGCAATTTTCTTTTTATCTACTTATGTACACTATATATTTCGCCTTTCTTTTTGTTTTACTAACTGTGAATTATATGAAGAGCATTTAGAATATCAGAGTTCCCCGTCATCCCTCCCAAAATGAATTATATAACATTGGATAAATAAATAAATAATAAATAGTAGCCTAATGATAAAGAAACCCATGATATACCAATATAGGCTAGACCTAAAGAGAGAAAGTAAGGAAAAAATGAAAAAGAAAGGAGGTCTAGAAAGGCAATGTTCTCTATATAAAACTTTCAATAAACATACAAAAAATCAGCAATATGAAGAATAAAAGATTTTCAAGACCAGTAAACTAAAAAAAAAATATATATATAGATCTAGAACTGCGTGACCTTGGAATGTTGTATTAATTTAGCGTTACCCTGATCTCTTGACCTACTTATATATCTACCTATATCCATGTTTCTATCTATGCGTAATCGCTAATAGAGGGAATTTAAAGGCCATTACACATAATATTAAGGTTAAATAGAGAGTTATTTAGCATTATTTCCCTGCGTGTGGATTGGTCATCACGTAGCTTCATGTCCTCGTCCTCAGGTTAGATTTCTCGCTTATTTTTTTACCTGTACAGCCAAATTAGAAGGTCAACAGTGTCCTTTAGCTATTCTTAAGTGCATTTGACGTGTATTTAGATATATGTAGGTGTTTGTGCTGCTTTAAATAACGTTATATTAGTAGTTTTGTGAAGAAGACGAAGGAGAAAAGTCGTAAACAGGTATGATCTCTCCCTTATTTTATGCCTGTACAGACACATTAGAAAGTCAACAGTGTCCTATATCTATTTTTAAGTACATTTAGCGTCTGTTTAGTTATATGTAAGTGTTTTTAGTGCTTTAAATGGCGTTATAATAGTAGTTTTGTGAAGAAGGCCAAGGAGAAAAGTCGTCCAGAGGGTGTCCAGAGGTATGATTTTTCGCTTATTTTTACCTGTACAGACTGATTAGAAGGTCAACAGTCTCCTCTATTTAATTTTGAGTATATTTAGTGTCTTTTTAATTATATCTAGCTCTTTGTGGTACTCTAAATGGCGTTATATAGCAGTAGTTTTGTGAAGAAGACGGAGAAAAGTCTTGTAGATCGTCATATTCTCATTATTCTTCACGTCAGTTGTTTGTTTTGGTTTGTTTACTTGTTTGTGGTTCATTATTACCTGTGAACTGAGGTAATGGAGGTTATTACTGAAGGTGGAGATGATGAACTGTCTTAATTAATTGGTTGGCGCATAAAAAGAAATGTTCGTGCTCTGTTTCCTCTTACGAACGTACGTGTGTTGAGCAAGATTGTGATTGATTGTTTGACTGATTGATTTTCCTTGTTTTGCTTTTATTTGTTTGTGTTGCATATAATTACCTGTGATCTGAGGTAATGGAGGTTATTACTGAAGGTGGAGATGATTTAGGTGAGTAATTAGAGGTAAATAAATATCCTTGTTAGAGCATAGAAGTTGTGGCCTTGCTCTGTTTCCTCTTACGAACGTGTTGAGCAAGATTGTGTTTCCTTGTTTGTTTTGTTTTGCTTATTTGTTTGTGGTTCATCATTACCTGTGAACTGAGGTAATGGAGGTTGTTACTGAAGGTGGAGATGATTTAGGTGAGTAATCAGAAGTAAATATTTTTGTTAGAGCATAAAAATGAAGGAGTTGTGGTCGTGCTCTTTTTCCTCTTACGAGCGTGTTGAGCAAGATTGTGTTTCCTTGTTTTGTTTTATTTGTTTGTGTTGCATTATTACCTGTGATCTGAGGTAATGGAGGTTGTTACTGAAGGTGGAGATGATTTAGGTGAGTAAATAGAGGTAAATATCTTTGTTAGAGCATAAAAGGGCTTGTGGCCGTGTTGTGTTTCCCCTTCCAAACGTGATAAGCAAGATTGTGTTTCCCTGTTTGTTTTGTTTTGTTTATTTGTTTGTGGTTCATCATTACCTGTGAACTGAGGTGATGGAGGTTATTACTGAAGGTGGGGATGAGTTAGGTAAGTAATTAGAGGTAAATATCTTTGTTAGAGCATAAAGAGTTGTGTTTCCCCTTCCAAACGTGTTGAACAAGATTGCTTTTCATTGTTCGTGTTGTTATTGAGGTGATGGAGGTTGTTATTGAAGGTGGGGATGATTTAGGTGAGTAATTATAGGTAAATATCTTTGTTACAGCATAAAGAGTTGTGGACTGGTGGTCGTGTGTTTCCCCGTGTTGAACAAGATTGCTTTTGCCTTGTTTGTTTGTTTTAGTAATAGTCGAGACACTGAGGCACTTATCATATACACCTTTATAGCATTATGAGTGAAATAGGTGAGTGATTAAGGGATTAAGAGGTCTCCAAAAAAACATTCACTATTGTTACTATCAAAGAATTACCATAATGACTTTAATAAGGAAGAAGACAAAGCAACAGGCAATTACTGAAGATTAGCAGCAATAATGTAAAGGCATCTTTTAATTTCTCTAACATTTGCATCTCTTTATCCTAGCATTTTGAACCTCCCTCATTAGGTTCCACAGATGAAAAATAATGTCATAAATAATTTTTGAAAGTTTTCCAAATATTCAATCAGCTCACTCAGTGGATTTGCATTGCTGTGATTACAACGATGACTTCAGTAGCTAACTATTTAGTGGCGATTGGTTATTCTCTGTTAGGTTAGTGTATAAATAATTCCTAATGATTAAGTGGTGATAGGGTACTATTTTATCAGCAATAGATTTTTACCATCCATTGGGATAAGGTAGGGTTCTGTTAGTGTAAATAATAAGAGGCTGTGGAGAGAGGGTAAAGTGAAGCATTTCCACAAATAGTTAAGCTAAAATTCTTTAAAAAACATAAATCATGAAAACTTTTGTCTAACTATGGAAAGTCACTGGTCATACATCTAGAAAAAAATATAAATCTTTTGACTTAATTCATCTGTAGAACCTATTGATGGGGCTGTATGCTTGTATACCTTAGAGAAAAGAAGAAAAGAAAAAAAATAGTACAAAAGAATAGTGTTTAAATTTAGGTTATCATACATTATTGTCAAATCTCTCATCATTTGGTCTTTCTGGTCATGCTAAGCTGCAGGTAGTGATTTGTTGAGGCTTGATATTATACAACTATGTTTTCTCATTGAGCAGCAGAAGACGAGCCAATGGCAGCCGCTGGCGAAGAAGAGGATGGGTTGCCGCCCCCCACAATGGAGGCCGAGGAGTGCCCGCCACCCTCCCCTGAGGTAGTGGCTGATGTGCCTGATATCGCCCCCTTGGAAACACCCCAGGTGGAGGAGCAGGCCACCACCCAGCCAGTGCCAGGTAAGACCAGGGGCACCAAGACTTCAAAGATAAGAAATATGTATTGCTCTAGGAGTCAAATTTATTTCTATTGTGGCATGCAAGTTTTTGTAGGTTTTTGTTAATCTTTTTATTTATTTTTTTCTAAATATTTGTCCTCACATGCTATGAGCACAATTTCATCTAGTGATTTCAAAGAACAGAGCTGCTGTATTTTTTTTTTTTTTTTTTTTAATATATAAATGTACTCATGTATGCAATGGTGTCAGTAAATCATACCATTTTCTGCTACTTCCATCTATTTTCACTGCCTCAAGAAAGGAATTCTTTAAAATGACATCATATTTCATATAAACTTTGTCTGATCAGCTCAACTATCTATTGCAGAGGAAGAGTTTTCTTGGGATGACTACCTGGAGGAGACCAACACTGAAGCTGTACCTCCCCACGCCTTCCAGCACGTAGGTTCCTGGTGATGAAATGTTCATCTTGATCTGTATGAGACAGACAGCATTTGGCTTGCTCATTAAAATGTTTGTCAGAGTTTCAAGACACCATTTTCACAGTGCTAATGAAGCATAATTATGTGTTCACGTGATCATCTTACAATAGGAAAAGTCTGTGCATAACATTAGACATGATTTTACAGACCATATAAGAGTTTCATTATATATGAGGTATTCATTCATCTATTCTTTTTAGGTTGAGAGGAGCCTGGAGCCCGGAGTGTTGGCGGATCAGCTGTTGGAGGTGGTGGAGCCCAGCCAAGAGCCCCCTGGCTACTGGCTGGCCCAAGTTGTCACCACCTGTGGACCTCTGCTGAGGTACGGTGCTGCTGGGGTTTGTTGGGGTCTCTTGAAATTTCTTATTACACTCATAAGAACAGAAAAAACATAGGGAGACTGCAAGAGGCTGAATGGCCTACACAAGGCAGCTCCAGATTCCCCCTCATTAGGATCTCTAATGAAGTCTGGAGAAAACATAATCCATCTACTAATCATATAAACACTGTGGATTCATTCTTAACGAGGCTTATAAGGGAACTCAGCACCTTTGTTATCTAGGCTGTTGCAATGTCGAAAGATCACCATATGTGTGTGAAGAGTTTGGTCATTTTGATGTGAAGAGGCTTTCAGAGGCTTCATTTTTTATAGTCATGTCTGCTCATTAAGGGGACTGTTTGCAGTTATATCAATCATTTACTTTCCCTTGATGCCCTTTCAAGGATCTCAATAATAATGATAAAGACGGGCTGATAAAGCTGATGAAGATGATGGTATATAAAGATGCCTCAGCTTAACTCTCATTTCTAACCCCACAGACTGCGTTACATCACCCAAAGCGACATCAGCGTGGAGTGCTGGCGGGAGGTTGCCCATGGAGGGCTACACCCCGTGGGCTGGTGCAGCACCCACTCCATCCCCCTCAGGGTACCTCCAGAACTCACGTCTTACCTGGAGCAGGAGGAGGCCAAGAAGGAGGCAATAAAAACAGTGGAGGAGGCTCAGGGGACCGGAGTGTCTGTTACTGAGGAAGCTCTTGATGTGGATGGGTACACAGCTGTCGACCGAATCAAGTGTGGCATGAAAGTGGAGGTAGGTGGCAAGATGTTCTTATTTATTTACTATGTTTTCTTTTTATATATTCTAAAGCCCTCATGTTTCCCATCTATTAAAGGCATTGTGTAACATGAAAGTGGAGGTAAGTAGCATGATGCTCCTATTTCCCATACATGAAAGGCCCATTATGATGTAACTTGCCACCTAGCCACTTAGCACATATATAGTATTGTCTGAACTCGTCATTACCATCATCTCCATCATCTTCCATTATCCCCACTATCTTTTCTACTTTAGGTGCTGTGGGAGGGTGATCCACTAAGCGGGTGGGTAGCAACTGTGACAGATAATGTGGGTGGACGCCTCTTGCTGCGCTACGACACACCCGACTGCTCCGGCCAAACCTTCTGGCTCTTCTACCAACACTCGCGGCTCCGTCCCCCAGACTGGCTCCACCTCCAAGACTTCCCTCACAGGTCAGTAACTCCTTACCATCTGCTGCCTTATAGGGTGTGTTTGCTAGTTCCTTTGCACCATTTCAGCAAAGAATTTGATAAAAAAGAAGGCAGAAGGAGGAAGCAGATAAAAGAAAGGAGACAGAAATAAGGGAAAAATCAACAAACAAAAACCCTAATGGCTGACAAAAAAAAAACTTAGCAAGGAGAACTAAATAATTACTTAGATGATTAATGGAGTAAAATGGGGTTTAATTGACACATATTTCACCTCTTCAGTCCACAGTTGGTAGAGGTGGTGGTCAAGGGCTGACTCTTTTTATCTTATCCTACCACAGTTTTCTTAGCTGTTCATTTCCCTGATCTGATAGCTAAATGGATTATGGATGGATTGTTATTTATGTTGTTAGTTATGGATTATTATTATTATGGATATGATTACCTGGATGACGTATATAAATTGACAAACATACTCTTTATGATTTGTGTTGGGCATGGAGACTGAAAAAAGGTCTTATACTCTTATTGCAAAGATTCAAAACTATATCTGTGATCTAAATTAAGTGAGAAACGATCACTTTTGTTGTATATTTATGATTATTTTTGTATTTTTATTATATTGATGATATACTCTATATTATTCACACACAAACACACAAACTTACAGGTACAGCAACCCTGCCTCAAGCCTGGCCTATGAGGATGCTGAGTGGGCTGCCTTCCTTGAGCTGAGCAGGGACGGGGCCAGACACTCCTCCGTGCCTGGCTCCCTCCTGACACACACCAGCCTCCCCAAACCTCACAACTTGGTCGAGGGAATCTGCCTGGAAGCTGTTCACCCCTTCAGGCCATTTACCATTCATGCCTGCAGAGTGTCTGAGGTTATTGACACACACTACTTCAAGGTCTCCCTGGAATCAAAGTTGGAGGAGTTTTCATGGACCACTCACATAGATGACCCTCTGCTGCTGCCTTGTGGATACTGTAAGGAGTTTGGCTTCACGCTTGAGCCTCCGAGGGACTGGCAAGGGGAGGAGGAGTTTGAGTGGAGTGTGTACCTTGGAGACTCGGCTACATCACTCCTCACAACACCAGAGATGTTCCCAAAGCACGAGGACGCAGAGGAGTTAGGGTTTTGTGAAGGCCATAGGTTAGAGGCGGTGAGTGTGGCAGACCAGAGCTTGATATGTGTGGCCACGGTGAAGCAAGTAGGTGGACACTTGGTGGTGGTTCAGCTGGACTCCGAGAGGGACCCCACGCCAATCATCCACTCAGCCGACAGCCAGGACCTCTTCCCTGCAGGCTGGTGTCAGGCTAACAACTACACCCTACAGCTGCCAGCAGAGTACATTCCCCGACCAGTGCAGATTCAACCTCCTCAATCGGTATGTAGGTTGTTGATTGGATCTTTTCTTACCCTCAGCTGTCGTGGATTACTCTTCTCATCATTCTTATTCTTGTTCTTTTGTTTAATGTCCTTATTTTCCCTATGGGGTTGAATGGGCTATGAGTCTCTCCCACTTCCGTTGATCGTATATTTTCTCCTCCCTCATGTTCCTCCTTCTCATGTCTTCCTCCACACACCATCTCCAGGTCTTCTTCATTCTTACACCTGGTCTCTTTCTATCCCTCCCTCCTCATAATTAGTGTTTCATAATATAACCGTGAATGTTTCTTAACCCCCCATAACCTTCAATATCTATATAAAGTTGTTTTTCTCAGGGAGTTAGTGACATTGATCTTATGTCTCTTTTGTATCATCAGGAACCAAGTCAAGGCAGTGATACCAGTGATACCGCAGCCACAGCATCAGCCAAGTCCCTGTGGTGCCCTCGCCTGTATGTCAACCACTGGTGCTTCACGGGGCCTTACCTCAGCAAATCCAAAGTGGGTGAGTGTCCACCTTTCACTTGTATAAGGTAAAGGCCATTGGGAAGTTTTGATTCTGTACTGCTGGGTCATTGATCTGTAACTAGAATGGTATGTAATGTTTTTTGTAGCAGGTCTTTATTCAGCACTCAAGGGAACATTATGGCTGAATCCTTTCTGTAAAATGTAATCTGTAAATATCATCTGTAATTTGAGTAGCGGGCTTTTTTTTTTTTTTTTTTTTTTTGCACACCTCTACCCAAAATTGACCTCTCTTTTAGCCACTCTTTTTTTTTTATTTATTTTAGGAGCAGCATTCAGTGGGCTTTTTTTCCTACACTTTTTTTATGCCCTTGAGCTGCTTCCTTTACTGCAAAAGAAAGAAAAAAATGTAATCCGTTAAATATTATCTCTTAATAACATACACACAAGCAGCTGATGATTACGTTCAAATTTTCCCATTACAAACCATTACAAACTTCACATGGCTAACCTAACCTAAGCCAAGTACTACCAGTCACTCTGATGGTTGACACACTGCCAGTAACACACACCTCCAGTATATTCAGGGGACCTATTACTATAACTTGACCGATATTCACAGCCAAGCAGTCCCAGAGCGTTGGTCCCGGGTCGGTGGAGTTGGTGCTGCGTGAGGTGCTGTCCATGACCATCAACGCTGCCTACATCCCCACGCGTGTCCTGAGGGAGCTGGAGAGGCACGGACCTGACCCCACCACTGTATGCTCCTCCTGGCTCTCCACGCCCTTCAAGGCAAAGTAAGGCATAGGGAAAGGGGCCATGCATGCTATAGGTAAGGGTAGAGTTAAGGTGATATGCTAAAGCCTTGGTGCTCATTTCCGTCACATTGGTCCTTTTGTGGCTGTGTTGGAAATTAACTCATTATCCGGGGTCACAGCAGCTATACCATTATAGTTAATGATGGTTCTTCTAAACTTTATAACAGTCAATTCCTTATAACAAGTTTGCAGTAAGGCTTCAGGGCTTTTTAGTATTAATAGACATAGGGTGGTAGATTTCTGGAATGCATTGCCAGGGGAGGTAGTATACAGCAGTAGTTTAAATGTGTTCAAAAAGAGGTTAGATAAGTTTATGGATGAAAAGATTTGGTAGGAAGTAGTAGGTGGGATACAGGGTAGAACATGAGTGGAATGGGCTGGGTGCCCGTGTGGTAGCTGAATGTGGCAAGATTACTGCATTCAAGAGATTAGATGGGCTTGGTGAGGCGGATGATAGGTGCCACACTGCCACTCGCTGTAGGTAGACAGGGGCTGCCAAGTATAGGCCAGCGGGCTTTTTACGGACCCCTTGCGTTCATATGTTCATAGTGTTCTGTTTATTCTATTTGGGCACCAAATTACTAACCATATTTTCTTAGGTTCAAGAGATATAACTACACGGCCAACATTCCCATCGCCACAAGAGCAAGTGACGTTAGTGAATTCCTGTACTCGATCTGCCAGACCCTCCAGTGCTGCTCCAACTTGTGGTCTGCAGTGCCAACAGGGGAAAACTGTCCCCTCCTCTGTACCTCTCAGGTGGGTGCTCTTATGCAGATTAGTGGAGCAATGTTTCAGATGAAGACGAAGGAGTTGCGAGCCATGAAGATAATGCTGCTGCTATATGACTGATTAACATAATACATTCAAGTGTAAGGTTAGACTATTACGAAGTGGTGTTAAAAAGGTATCTTTGTTAATGCATGTATAAGGCAAGGCCGTGGACTCTGCTGAAGAATTTTGATGTTTATTTTGAATTATTTTTATGAATGTTGACTATTAAACGGTGGTGCTAGAAGGGTATCTTTATAAATGTGTGTACATATAAGGAAGGGCCGGGTACTCTGCTGAAGCATTGCCTCTCAAGGGAGAATTTTTATGTGTGAACAGATGACCCTGCAAGGGGGCCAGTCATCAGGCATGAGGGGCCGGGGCAGGGTGGCTGTCAACAGGAGCATAAGGGGCTGTCCGGGGGCCACGAGGATCATCCACCGCCGCAAGAGAGGTGGACGCAAGCGACTCTTCGTTCCCGTCAGAGCCAATCGCCTCCTCCCGTCAAAAACCCTTGCACGTAAGTCATGGTCCAGCCTGAGTAATAGTGTGAAATGGTGTGAGTGTTACAAAAGCCATTACTGAGATCCTGTTTGTTATTTGTTATGTTCGCTTATCTTAGAGGGCTGGGCATTGGAATGTGACCTTCTCCTAACTTTAAAGAAGAGGAAGTTGAGGCTTACATATCATAATCTTTCCTCCTCACAATGTTTTATAGACCTTATTTTACAGTATACAAAGCACATCTCAGTTTTACCAGCCTTATATTCATGCTAGACAATACAGTAAACTTGATGATGTAATAGATAATGGAATAAATTTTTATCTTGAATTTTCCAGCTGCTTCAGAAGAGGTGATGGAGGAGGCTGAAGAGGAGGAGGAGGCAGAGATCGAGGAGGTTGAGGAGTACGATGTCGGTAGCGGCTCTGACGGAGACACGAGTTCCCGCAGCTCCCGCCCCACCAGTCCCCTACTTGAGGCGGGGCAGATGGCACGGCGGCAGCGTAGGGCCTTCCCCTGCGTGGACATGCAGGGCAAGGGGATCAGGTTTGCCCAGATGAAGGCGCGGCAGAAGAGGAAGTTTGAGGGGCAGGATGGAGCCTCAGGTAACCTTGGCTACAGGGAGGATGGCACAGAACGCAGGGAGCCGATGAAGCGAGGGAGGAAGAGTGAGTTTCCAGACACCAGCTCCGGACTAGAGCCAGCCAGCGTAAGGTCCGACCCCCTGGAGTGGACAGTGCATGATGTGGAGCAGTACGTTGCCGGCCAGCCTGCCATCTGCCACCACGCCGTCAAGCTCCGCCAGCAGGAGGTCGATGGTCGGGCCTTCCTCCTCTTGAACCTGCCGACCCTAGTGCAGCACCTCGGCCTCCCCCACAGCTCGGCCGTCGCCCTTGCCCAGCACATCTGTCGTGTCAAGCTGGCACACTTCCTCTTTTACAGGCCGGAGCCATGACCCGCGGCATCTCATGAGGCTGCTGTTGTTCCTCTCAGCGGCCCATGAGATGAAGATGATCAGGGTGTGTGTGCTTGTTCATACTCGCCTTTACAATTGATTCTCTTCAGGTATTGTGGCAAATTGCAGAGCCTAATGCCACTCCATACTCAGTAACAACAAAGGAAACTCCCATCCAAGACCAAGACCATGAATATAACTAGTCTGGAAAGTTTTTTGAAGGTATAAGACTGAACTCGTTAAAATAAATAATGCATTCATCTTTATTTTAACTATTTTGCTTTTATACCTCAGTTGAATTTTTCCAACATGTTTTTCCTGATATGAGTACTTATTGTAAAGGTGTGTAAAAGCTGAGCATTCCTAACACATGTTATGGTTGCTAGTCATGGTGTTCCCTCTTATCCTCTCCCATTTATTTTCTCCAGTTTCGCCACTGTTGCCTATTTCATCTTTTCTGTGTTCTATACATAAATATTTTAACATGGACATTTATTGCCGTACTTTCTATTCCATTAAATATATTTATTACATGCCCTACCCCTCCTGCTTCTATGTTTTAAGTGCAATTTTAATATGAACTTAAACTTAATTTTACTATATCACAGATGCCCTGTCGCCTTGTTCCCTCGCATTCAATTTTCCTTGTTCCGGCACTCCCTCTCAGCACAGTCAGCCCCTCACCTCTTAACTCTCTCCCTTTTCAATACTCATCCACTCTTTGGTTGCCTCTACTGGTCTACTACTAGTGTCTCTTCTCCCCCTACTTGTTACCTACCACTGATACTCTCTCCCTCAATTTTGCCTTCATTTAAGAACAAGAGCATAAGGAGTCTGCAAGAGGCTGGTATCCTTTCCTCTGTGTAATATCCCATGTTTTAAATCATAGCTAAATGTCATTTTATACTAAAGGTTGATAGATCTGAATGTCACAACAAAATGTACCTGGGGAAATTCATTCAGCTTCATCACTAATATAATCAAGAATATATTAAGCCTCATAATAATCATTGTTACTATTATCACATTCACCACCACCCTCATCCTCCCTTCATACTATATTCATCAGTTTTATTGTATATAGGAAGGGCATTGAATCTGTAGTGCGGCGACGGCCTGATGAACGAGCCTCCCATAACCCACTTAGCCAGTGGGGGTACCTCTTTGGCCGACTCGGTAAGGAGTGGCCCTCCCGTCACGCTGGTCGCGGGTTCAATCCCAGGCAGCCGGGGAATACCCTCTCCTTGTCTTGATTAATTTCTCGTGTGTTTCGATACACGCAGAGGCCGTGTTGGGAAATAGAAAAAGAGAAAATAAAAGCCCGGGGCATTACAAATCTTTATTATGGATTGAGGTATTTGATGTTATTGAGAATATTCATCATCATCATACACATCTACAGCATAAGGGGTGACTATCTTATTTTTTTCAATGTTAATATTGATGATTATGTAGTGTTGTGGCTTTTATACTTTTTTATCATGTTAATCCTCAAGAGTTGATGGTAGTATTTGTATGTCTGTGTATTTATCAACAGTCACATAAGAATTAAAGAACAATCACTACCTTGGGTCATTCCTCTTTCCTATCTATTAAGAGGACTGGGGCTGCCGATATAATGTAAGTTGATTGAAATAAAAACATGCGTAGATAATAAGGCAACAGTGATGGGAGATGGAGATGGTCAAGGCATTTCTCAACAGGGTTTCCTTTTTCCTTTCCATTTTATTATTTTTTCTTTCAATTCATTAGCAGGTTTTGTTACTGTCCTCCTTTTTTTATTATTGTTCCTATACTGTCACTATTTTATTTATTGTTTTTTATTATCTATTCCCTCTCATAAATCTAATAATAGGCTAATAATAATCGAGAAGGGGGAGAAAAAGAGGAGGAGGAATAAGAAGGGGAGTAGGAAGAATAGAGAACAAGAGGAAGAAGAAGGAGAAAGGGGAAAAAGAACAAGAACAGGAGCAAGAAATAACAAATAATAAGACGGACAGGAACAACACAAAGTAAAACCAAACCAACTATACCAACACCACCACTAACAAACCCAATACAAGTCACAATAACAAATAACAATAACAAAAAACAACAAAAAATAGAAACACCCAAATACCCTCCACTCTCCACTCCCCTCCAGCATGGGCATGAGAAGGGGGGAAAGAAGAATAGGGGGAGGAGAAGGAGGAAAAGGAAGAGGAGTAGGAGGAATAAGAACAAGAGAGGAGGAATTAAGAAGAAGGAGAAAAAGAACAGTATAGCAAGAAATAACATAATAATTAGGAAAGGAACAAGAGAAACAAAAACTAAACCATCCATACCAACACCCCCGCCAACAAAACCAATACAAGTCACAATAACAAATAATAATAACAAAAACCAACAAAAAATAGAATCACCCAAGTACCCCCCAGTCTCCTCCCCCCTCCAGCATGAGCATGAGAAGGGGGGAAAGAAGAATAGGAGGAGAAGGGTGAAGAGGAGTAGGAGGAATAAGAACAAAAGGAGGAAGAAGGAGAAAAAGAAGAACAGTAGCGAGAAATAACATAATAATTAGGAAAGGAACAAGAGAAACAAAAACTAAACCATCCATACCAACACCACCACCACCAAAACCAATACAAGTCACAATAACAAATAATAATAACAAAAACCAACAAAAAAATAGAAACACCCAAGTACCCCCCAGTCTCCTCCCCCCTCCAGCATGGCGCTCCCCTGGCACTACCACGGCTCCCTCACCCGCAGCGCAGGCCTTTACTCCGCCCTAGGGAAGCAGGCAAAGCTCCTCTCCCTCAAGCCCGTAGCCAAGATAGAGTTCACCTTTGACCCCTTCACTGAGAACGCCGTGGTGGTCAGGTGAGAAGAGGAAAACCGAGACATCTTGGAAAAATATTTGTGTCGTCTGCAGTGGGGATAGAGACTCAAGGTTGTCAGGATTCGTGTTTTCTGGGGATGTTTTTCATGGCTGTCTCTTATTACCTTCCTCCTCAGTCTTAAGTTGCTTCTAATAATAAGTCTGGGCGGGAAAATAACTGTTGTCTGCATTGTGTTACTTGCGGTCCATCCATGTATTTCGGGGTTGTTTTTTTATGGCTGCCTCATGTTATCTTCCTCCTAAGTCTTCTTCAAGTTCCTAAGTCCTAAGTTCCTCCTAATAATAAGTCTGGGCGGGAAAATAATTATATCGTCTGCAGTGTGTGTGGTTCTGATGGCTGCCAAGTTTCATGATTTCTGGGGATATTTTTATGACTGCCTCCTAAGTCTAACTCCTAAGTCTATAAGTTCCTCCTAAGAAGTCAGTGGTCAATGGTAGATAATTCTGGGCATGAAAATAATTGCGTTTTCTTCAGGAACTCGAAATTGACCATGGCTGCCAGAGTTACATTCCGTGTCTATTTTTGTCTCCTCTCCCTCCTCCCCCCCTTGTGTTTACGGATATTAAGTGTTTTGTGAGGATTAAGTTAATAGCAATAGGAATCTAGGCATGTCAGTGACTATGAGGGTCAGTGTAGGTATTTGCTAAGGTTTCTGCAGGCCCTGAACGCAGCCTGTAAAATGTAGGTTAAGTGGCTATTGGTGGACCTGCCAGGGCTTGTTAGGAGGAGTGTGGCAGCCAGTGCAGTCTTTACCTCAGTGACCTTTACCTTAGATGTGTTGTTGTGGAGGATCTCTTGACCTGGTATTACTACAGAATCACACCCAGGTCACTGCTGGTTGATGCTATTTCCCTGTGTTTTAATGTGCTGATGTCGCTCAGAAATTTACTTCATATATTTTTCGTTTCAATGTATTTTCACTACGTTTACCACTTTTTCTTTACTTATAAGTTTTTCCGCCTTCATATTATGCTTAAGGGACATGTATTTCGTCCCTTAAGTAAAATGTGGAGGCGTAATATCGTATTTTAGAGGCCCGTAGTGATTCTCAATAATTACCATATTTTAATGTGCTGATATCACTGTGAACTGTTTCCGTCACAAATTACTTTTTGGGTTAATGTTAGGTTTTATTAGTTTAAAAATATGCATAGGGCCATCTTGAATTGGGTGTGATTCTATAGTTTTACCTAGTTGAATATTTAATGTAGAATGAAGAATAGTCACTCATCAGTACTAACTCTGTCCACAGAAATCTTTCAAATTACTTCTACCAGGAGAAGGTCCGTGACACCAACCTCAAATGTATTCTGAAGACTAACATCGTCAACACCCGAGCGGAGCCAACCGTACTCGTTAAACTGGGTGAGTTCATGACACACAATGCATTTTCTTCCTATATTACTTCTCTTGAGTAGTATATAAAAGACTAGGTCAATTCAACTCTATTTTTTGTTTCTATCTTCAGTTGATGTGACATTGTACATAATACTTATTGCTCTATTTAAACTATGGGTCATATTTTAAAATATTTTGTCTTCTGAGTTCACTTATTTGCCAAGGCTTTCATTGGAGTTTTGGGCATTTCCAGTAGTTTTATGACCCTGGTGGTAGTTTGACCCTTCTTTTATACCATGAACCTAAGAAAACACCCATGATAACCCAATGGATCCCCTCTTTGACCTTTAGAAATAGTTGATGTAAGAATCCAAAGTGTCTTATAATACCGACCTACATTGTACTGACCAAGAATTTTACCATGCACCTCTAACTGATATTTGTTGCTTTCAGTTGACAACAAGAAAATCCTGTTCAAGGCCAACAACCTGCAAACTCTTGAGATTCTTCAGAAATACAATGAGTTGGTGAGCAGCAAGGCCAAGGCAGAGGAAAGTACCGAGGTTGCCAAGCCCAAGCAAACCAAGTCACAGAAGAGGAGATAGAAGGAAATCACTCACCGTGTAAATACTTAAATATAATACGTTAGTCTTTTTTACTGGGGATTTATATATATAACGAAGAATCATTTAGAGCCTAGAAACAGTGTGATTGGAGGCATCATCTGCTCACATACTGGCATTCCACCTTTACCAGCTTTGTTCTGACGTTCCACCTTGGTCTTGGTTTTGGTTGGGAGTCTGCTTCATTATTGCTGATTATTGTGGCATTTGATTTGGCACTCTCCCATTAGTACCAACCTTCCTCCTGACCTTCTTTTGCCCTTTGATATTCACCACACCCTACACTAAACTTTATTGTGTGCTTGTGTGTCCTACCACCACCACCACCACCACTTTTATTCTTTGTCACTTGACGTCACACCACCACCACTACCACCACCATGTCGACTCAAGCGCAACGCAAGTATGAGGCCACCATGAGCATCGTCAACAAGGTGTATGACAGTGTACCGGCCTTCACCGACGTCTTCGATGAGGACACCTGGTACGTCTTTGCTGGCTGCTTCACCTTAGCCACCATCATAGTGTCCTTCATCGCCTCTCGGTACATAACCTTGAAACCGTTAGAGTAGCATTGACACCACCAGCAGCAGGATTGGAAAAGGAAATCTGACGAGGATGTGAGATCTGGTTCCTATGTTTTGGGTTTAATGTGTGATCCTGTACCTTTTGTTATCCTTGCTCCACATTTTTTATTACCTTGTTTCTCCCCTTTTTTATTTCCTTTTGATCTCCTTTATATTTACATTTGACACCTTTTACCTCCATGTGTTCTATGTTTCGCTTTCCTTTCTTTACTCTTTTTAATGAATTTTGTTTATGAATCTCACATGGAGGTTGGGCACCCCTTCCTCAACTCATATATAATTTATTGTATTGTTTAATTACTGATTTGGATCTTATGAAATCTTACGACTGGAAAGACAAGGAGTTCTCATATTGTATCCCATAACCAATAGAAAAGTAACCTCATAGTTAAATCCAGTACACCAGCATCTTATTATACACAAAACAAATTATTCCTCTAGTCTGTTAGGCACTGTACACATTTACTAAATTGTACTTGTCACCTGGAAGAAGAATATTCATCAGTGTTTTATATCACAGTCAGGCTGAAAGTTATCCTGTGTTCTGCTGTCTGTTGTGGAGTGTTCATTTAAAGCATCGGAACGTAGTACATGAGCTTGAATCCTTTAACTCGGCTCATAGTTTACAGACCAGTACTGCATACTAGTCACAGCAAGTTGGGCACGAGTTTGCACGATTGAAGGAGGTGTAGTATCCTATTTATCATGTTACCTGCTCATCTTGCACCTGTATTGTTGAGGTTTACATATAAGGAGTTTTACTGGAGAAATTATGTACCTACGATTACATGATGTATAGTATTTCATATTGAAGACTTGGGAAGCGCAGACATTAAGGCAGTTAAGGATTAGGACAATGTTTTCAACTTACATTTTAGGAGTAACAAAGATTTTTTTTTCTGTTTAGTACCATTTTGAAGGCAATTGGTTGAAGTATTTTGCAATTTGAACTTTATTAATGCTGGAAATCAGGCCCTGTTGCAGCTAATATTTACAATGAGATTTATTTAGTATTCCTTGGTTGCCTGTGAAGTCCATGTATTGCTTTTGACACCTTGTTTTGATGTTGTTCTGCGTGTTAGGTGGTGAGAATTATTCCAAGGAAGATACTCTGGGAGCCCATGTCAGTAGTAAAACTATTCAAGTTATCAGAGGTCTTTGTATAGTGGACTGAACAGGTATGGAACATTATAAAATTTTACCTGGCACATCAGCTTCATGGTGGATTTGTGAGTTGTGTTTTCTTATAGCTGGACTCGTGCTATGTAAATCTTAAATGTATGGCCTTGTGTTAATTTATTGTGAAGTAACTGAATTGGCTCATTAGCACGGTATCACATGTTCATCACAATGTGTTAATTTATTGTGAAGTAACTGAATTGGCTCGTTAGCACGGTATCACATGTTCATCACAAGGATAAGGCATTGTGTTCTTTCATAGCTGAACTTGTGCTGTATAAATTTTAGATGCCTGACCTGCCTTGGGTTAATCAATTCTACATAGCATTTGAAACATTTAATAATAGCCATGGAAATACAGCAATGTTAGTTTACAGCTTTGAGGACCAGCCTTTTTAATAAGAACTTATCATGCAATGTAACTAGATTATACAAATTATCATATAGCACCAAATATCTGGCTGTCATATGGAGTATCATTATATATCATTAACATCATCAGGCTAGGAAGGGCATTGTGTGAAGTGTAGAAGGAGGGCATTAGAGATATGTTATGCGTTCTCGGTTCTAATCACCAAATATCTGTAACCGTGCGTTTTCTAGCATCTCCCAAGCCGTGTTCTGAAGGCGAGGTGTGAGCCAGGGGTCGGAATGAAGATAATGTTACTGTTTCTCATCATCAAACATCTAATAATTTGATGTTCTACCCTTCCTTTGTTCTATACCCTCTGTTCTGAAGGAGAGGTGTGTGGGCCCGCATTAAAGATATGTCACGGTTTCTCATCATCAAATATCTAATAGTTTGGTGTTCTGCTGTTCTGAAGGAGAGGTGTGTGGGCCCGCATTGAAGATATGTCACGGTTTCTCATCATCAAATATCTAATAGTTTGGTGTTCTGCTGTTCTGAAGGAGAGGTGTGTGGGCCCGCATTAAAGATATGTCACGGTTTCTCATCATCAAATATCTAACAGTTTGGTGTTCTGCTGTTCTGAAGGAGAGGTGTGTGGGCCCGCATTGAAGATATGTCACGATTTCTCATCATCAAACATCCAGTAATTTCATGTTCTACCCTTCCTTCGTTCTATACCCTCTGCTCTGAAGGAGAGGTGTGGGAATAATTGAAGACATGTTACTGTTTCTCATCATCTAACATCTAATAATTTGATGTTCTACCCTTCCTTCGTTCTATACCCTCAGTTCTGAAGGAGGTGTGTGGGCCCGCATTGAGGATATTGATTGAAATTGATTGATAGTTTATTGATACAAGTAAATGGGATATGATACGGTTTCTCATCATCAAATATCCGTAATAACTTGGTGTTCTGGCCCTTCCCAAGCCGTGTTCTGAGGGAGAAGTGTGAGGGGCCGCATTGAAGATATGTTCATCAAATATCTGTAATAATGTGTTCTGGCTGGCCCTTCCCAAGCCATGTTCTGAAGGCGAGGTGTGAAAGTCCGCATTGAAGATATGTTACGGTTTCTCATCATCAAATATCTGTAATAACTTGGTGTTCTGGCCCTTCCCAAGCCGTGTTCTGAGGGCGAGGTGTGAGGGGCCGCGGGGAGGTGGTGTTCACCCAGCGTGGTGGAGGTGAATGACCCACACACACACACACACACGGGCCACGGGATTCTTATGATTCTTCTCAATAAACTAAATTACCAACTGCTCTCTTTGTTTGATTACTCGGAGATGACATTTTCCAACTGTTTGACTCTTAGTGAGGGGGCGATTATAGGCTTATGTTTTTATTTTTAGTACTTTTCATATATTTATCTATTGACGTTATATATGCCAAGGAGCAGTTATACCAAATGTATCTTGATTTGGTGACAGAATGGATGATGTGAAGTTGTATTAGAAGATGGTTTCATTACATAACTTAATTTTTAGGTAGGCTATATTTGGTATAGGACGTTATAATTCGAATTCACAATTAATTATTAGTGACGCATTTAGCTACTACGCATTTCCCTCAACTAGCTGCCTGTTATTCCCTTGTCACAGCTAGCTTCTAGTGACAGTAAATAATGAAGGCAGCAGCGGTGGGGGCCAGAGTGGAGAAATAAGAGCAGGATCGATAGCCGCGGGTGGGATCGAGGATTCCGATGGTGGAATGGGGTGGAGTGGGGGGAGGGGTGTTGAGGAAGGTAATTCTTGACAAACCTGTGCTGGTAAAAACATATGTTAAGAAGCTTCGTTGAATTTGAGTTTTAATTTTATTTTGTATGGGTTCTTCAGACAGCCTCCCCCAGCTTCCCACTCACTCTCTCTCTCTCTCTCTCTCTCGTGTATGAGATTAATAAAATACTGAATCTCATATACTTATTCACTCGTAAACTGAATATGAGGTAAAAGAGTGAAAAAATGCAAATTCCCCCCGAAGGCCAAACAATACCAGCGGAAGGGAACCATCGGCTCAGTCTTCCTCGGACAGGAAGTCACTAACGCCATTTTCAACACTTCCAAGTCTGAGATTTCTCTCGTTTCGTCCTTAAATTAGCGACTATTGTAGAGTTCATGTACCCTGTCGGGCAGCGTAAGTATTGGTGGCGTGTGTGGCAGCCTTGTGTAGCCTTAGCGTGGGCGGGAGTCCCTGTGTGGGGCGACGGACCCTTGTGACCTTGTTTACGGCGCCGCCCCGCTGGTGACCTGACCCACGTGGAGCCCCGCCCCCCGCGGCCCCAGGTGGGTCAGGGCCACAGCACCCGGGGCACCACGGGGCCAGGACGCCACGCCAGCCTGGACCAGGACGCCCGCCTCAGCATGGGGCCGCGCCTCCTCCATTAGGCTCACACTCTTATTGGCGTTTTTTTGGGTCCCGCGCCGCGCCCTGCCTCGCCTGCTGACCCCCATGTCTACCAGTGCAGGCGCCGCGGGTAGGCCAGGGGCGGGGTAGGCCTAGGGAGGTTTATTTTAGGGTGTTTTCGCTACTTCCTGGATGGCTGGATTTCTCCCGTGAGTGCCTGGGGGGGGGTCTGGGGGGGGATAGGCACCTGCCATTTTAAACAGGTAAAACACTATGCAGTCACTTCTAGGCCTCTAAACATTACCCTCACCATCATCCTTTATTGCTTTTATAGTTACTTGAGGTCTTATTCATGGGATTGAGATGTTAGGATAACCAGGAAGTGTAGGACTTATAAACAATGGCTTTGACCTGTGTCCTGAGCCTTGTTGTTTCCTTAGGGCTTATGGTTGACCTCTCCATCACTCAGAAACAGCATCTTAGAGAGCTCTCATTAAGGGTTATTAGTATAGAGTCATTATTAGGTAGGGTGTAATTCTAGATATTGTACTGATAGGTGATTTTAGTGGATAATCAACCAATTAATTATCTTTCTGAGTCTTTATCTGCCTCTTATATTTTTGTCTCATCAGTTTCACATCTTAATATCCCATCTTGCTTATATACGTAGGTGAAGATGATCTTTTTTATTTTTTATTCTAATCACCTTTTTGTTTAATGTCCTTCCCTAATGGTCATGTATTAAGTCATATAAACCTCATTCGTCTATATCCCACATCATTTTAACATTAATATTACCATTTCAACCCGTAATGAATACCACTGATATTACGGATATTTTCACTGTGTTATTGCATTTCAAGAATTGGAGGGGGTTTATGTATGTCTTGAAATATTTAAATTCTTGCCTGCATACCTACATCTTTTCTCTTATTTTGGTGAGGATAAAACTAGTATGGTTTCCTTGCCCACCAAATAATGTGCCCTGGTGGTGGTGGTGGTGGTGGCGTGAGGTCATTACCCTACCAACATCTTTGTATATGTCACTTTGTATGACCATTGCATTTTGCACTCACACCAGGAAAGATTATACTTGGAAATATTAAGCTCAGGTACAAGTCAAATGTTCCCTTGATACAGTAATGAATCTATTATAGCTATATTAATACTTAAACCAGGAAAGATAATATCCTGGAATATTGATTTGAGATATATAATTTAGATATTTCCGTAAGAAAGAATGCCGTTGAATTTATTATGATTATGGTTACTTTTACAACTTGGGTACAGTTTCCAGTGTAGCTGTTTTCCCTGATATAAGTAGCAGCAGTGGTAGCAGCATTTAGCAGGCTTTTTTCTACACTTTTTTTATGCCCTTGAGCTGCTTTCTTTCCTATAGAAAAAAAAAAGTAATTGAAGGGATATTAATGATTTAGTGAACATGGCCTATAAAACAGCCACAGATATCTACTCATTTACCATTTTAATTTGGGGGAACCTTCATAAGGCAAACTTTCAGATTGGGGGCCTCATTTCCTTTTTTTTTTTTTTTTTATAGGTATTCATTTCCTGGATAAATTGCTTTTAATAATTAGTAGTTTAATGGTGCTAGGTTACTGTTTTATGGACTAGGTAACTATTTAATTTATGCTACACTTTTTGGTTGGGGTTAACTACTTAAGGAGTTTGAGCCAACTAGGCAGTGGGATAATACAGCTAAACTATCTTGAATCAGGCCCAAATGAGCTTTCGTTCAGATATTATGTAGACAGATGATGGGCTTTATAATTTTGGGGGACCAAAGATTATTGTATTCTTATGATATAATAGTTCTTTGTCCTCTAGGAAGGGATATAGTAGTTCAGTAGCATTATGCAGATATCTTTTCTAGCATTATTGTTTTTCCCCACGAAATGACAGCCCTAGTAGTGTAAGATTCAAATGTTATCACCACCACCACCTTGTCACCAGCACCCTTCACCTCCACCCACCTCCACCTCAACCACTACACTCATAATCACCCAAGTCTGGTGCTGTATGTCGTAGTTGTAGACACACCTGTAGCGAGGCAGCTGTTTACCTGTGGTGGGATCAGCGAGTGTCAGCAAGTAACTGTTTTAAGCGTTGAAACTTAAGGCAAGTGGTACATTTTGGCAATCCTTGAAATCTCAGTCATCCTCCAACTGACTGTTGTATAAAGACACTTGAGGAAAAGGACAGTGATTGTTGATGAGACTAAGATGGTGGATGATGAACACTTTGATGAGTCAAGACCCACATTGCATTTGTTGAATAATGCCTTGCAAACACTCTTCATGAATGCTACACATGTGCTTGAAATAAATGCTAGCAATGATGGCACGGTGATACCAAAGACTGTAACACTACCAAACAGTAGGGTGGGTTGTGCCGGGTGTGTGCCAGCCAGGGCCAGTCTGCTGCTGGGCTGCTGCCGTGGTGCCGTGGGCTGATGGCTGGCCTGCCACACCTCCCACAGTGCATGCTGGAATGGTCTCCCCCCTGGGCATAGCTCTCCCACTCTTCATGCCAACAATGAAATAATATATTGTAGAAGTGTCTCCACCACTGTTTATCTTAGTAATAGTAATGATTTATTCATTCTCTGGCTCATTAGAATTATCTCACATAGTAAGAGTAAGAGGAATGTAACAGTCCTCCTCTTCAACTTAGCTTTATGTATTCACTTCCACCAAACTTTATTTCAAATTCCTTAAATTAGAATGTCTTGTAATGTTACGTTAATATTGTAGTTTGTTCATTTTAAAAATGATCCTTGCAAGTGCAAATAGAACTCTTTAGTCTATTTTGGCCCTCCCTCTTTGCCTACTCCTTGGTGGTAAACTTTATAAGGTAGTTTCCTTTCTTACTTGAGAACTTTTCATGTCCATATAAACCACCTTCTTGCTTTCATCATTCCCTATGGTATGATTGGTGGTGGTGTATTATTAATGACTAAGTGTGTGCACTATGCCTTAATGAACTCCACCTAATCATATTTTATCACTTATCCAAATTTCAGTGATAATTTAAAAGAATATTGCCCAAAGCCATTGGCAAAGGAATGACAAAAGGTAATTATCTTATGTAAGGCATTAGAGTTAATGCTAAGTTAGGCTTAATAAGAATAGCTTTCCTAGTGGAAAGATATTTTTATTGTGTCAGGAGTTTGGAAGATGTGGGGGAGGTGAGTGTGTCTGGCTGTGTTGGTGTAGCCCCCCAGGCCCGGGACCCAGGGACCAGCTGACTACCCCCCCAGAGCCCCAGCCAGTAGTGTGTACAGAAGTGGTGCTTGATGTGTGGGTGGCTGTAGGTGGAGGGTGGCAGGTCATGTCAGGCTATTGCATGGAGGAGGTGGACTTTGAGAATTCAATGTTCAGCTGGATCCATGATAATTAAGAACTTCACTTTTTCTCTACATGAACTTACATCTGTTGTTTTGTTGTAGCACCTGGTCCTCCTGGCCCTCCCGGCCCTCCTACGGGCCCGGGGGGACCCCCAGGACCAGCTGGCCCCCCAGTGCCCCGACCCCTCACACTACCCCCGGGACCCACCCCAGCACCTGGACCAATAACCACCATCGTGGCGCCCGCCACAGGCACCCCAGCCGTGGCCACGGGCACAGGAATATCAGCCCTGCTTCCGCCAGAGTTGCCAAGTAAGGTCCTGGGCTGTACTGTGTCTTTGTGTTGTGCCTTCTTGGGAAGGGGCACACACGAAGAAGACATCACAAGATTTCATTGACATGGGTAGCCGTGCACCATCAGGAGGATGGTCATAGTGTAGAGTTATGTACTACTTTTTGTTGCCTGAAGAAATATCTTTTAGCTCAGCATTCATATTGCTATGTTTGTAACAGACCAATTGTTGATGAATTTTTTGGTTGCCTTGGCTTGGAATGAATTTCCAAGTAGATCCTGAATGACATCTATGGTCTTTGACAGCATTCGTGGCCCCAAGAAGACCCAACTTAGGGCGAGAGGGTCGGCCCATCACGCTGCGGGCCAACCACTTCCAGATATCCATGCCAAGGGGCTACATCCACCACTATGACGTCAGCATCCAGCCCGACAAGTGCCCCAGGAAGGTCAACAGGGAGATTATCGAGACCATGGTGCATGCATTCCCAAGGATCTTTGGGAGCTTGAAGGTTAGTAAGACACTACACTCTTTCTTTTGTCCCCAGGCTGCTACACAGAATTAGGGATGTGTTAGGGGTGTTGGATGCTGCTTCAAAAAATCATATATTGTAGATATAATGTGAAGTAATATTTTTAAATGGAAGAAATCAAAGTTATAAGAGATAAAAAAACTATTAGTAAATTAGAGTTGTTGCTGACTGAGGAGATTTGAAGATAAATGGCTAGAATGGGTTCACTAGAATACACTGTATATCTGTTTTGTCCTCAGCCGGTCTTTGATGGGAGAAGCAACCTGTACACCAGAGACCCACTGCCAATCGGTAATGAAAAAATGGAACTGGAGGTGAGTTTTGCATCCTCATTATTATCTTTCCTAATCTCCTTTATTGTCATATTAAGCTACACAGTGAAAGTCTTGCATGCCGTGCCTTAACCCCTTTTGATCGCAAAAGTTTTCTCGTGAGATCCCCCTTGAACGCAAAAGTCAGCAGAAAATGAACTTTTAAGCTGAGAAAACGTCATAAAAGATGTTTTATAAAAAAAATTTCTGGCACACCCTGCTGTGAAATCCGTTTCTTTCTAGGTTGTCTCATTTGCCTGGAATTCCATGATTCCCCCAAAATTCCAACTTTTTACTGGTGCGACGTACAGAAAACTTTATTGAAGAAAAGTTGCTCGTTTTATCACGATGGAGTCTATAAAATATAGTCTACAATAATCTTTTACCCGGAAATTTACTGCCTCTTTGAATAAAAGTTGTAGGTAAGCATCCTTATAATTCTACTGTGAAATCAAATTTTTATTTGGACTGACCGTTTGGCTAGAATTCCATGTTTCCCCAAAATTCTAACTTTTTACTGGTGCGACGTACAAAAAAAAATATTGAAGAAAATTTGCTCATTTTATCATGGAGTCTGAAAAATATAGTTTATAATCTTTTACTTAGAAATTTACTGCCTACAGAGAGCCAGAGTTTCAGTGAAACTCGAAAAATAATTTTTGTAAATTTTTTGTAGTTTTTTCATTCTGGAATGAATCTCATTGAATAAAAGTTGTCGAAAATCATCCGTATAACTCAACTGTGAAATCAAATTATGATTTCGACCGACTGTTTAGCTGGAATTCCATGATTCCCAAAAAATTCCAACTTCTGCTTCCCACTCCTCTGAACTAGATATTGGTTCATCTTGATTCTAGAACATCATGTATATCAGTGGAGGTGTCAAGACTATGCTTAGCATGCACACTACAAGCAGAAACTAAAGGAACACCGCCGAAAAAGGATGACTGAGGGAATAGAATCACTACAGACACCATGATGCGTAGGCAGGAACTGTAGGCTATTTTTAGCACGGAATGGTGGTAGGGGACGTCGCGGAAACAAAAGAGGTGCCAGTTAGTCACTTAGCATTGACAGAGACCTAATTACGGTCGCCCTTCAAATTCCGGAAAGCTTCTCACTCTCTGGCGCTGGTGTCATGCTCATTGCCCACGTCTGCTAGAATTATATGACGCCAGCGGCATCATCGTCATCAAGGGGTTAAGGTCTGTGATGAACAGTCGACTGATAAATTTTTGCACGACAGGTGACCCTGCCAGGCGAGGGGCGAGACAGAGTGTTCAAGGTGGCCATGAAGTGGCTGGCGCAGGTGAATCTCTACACGCTGGAGGAAGCTCTTGAGGGCCGAACGAGGACCATCCCCTACGATGCCATCCAGGTGAGGAGTGTAATGATGTGGTCATGAGTAACTGTTTGCCTGACTACCTCACTTCTGTTATTTGATACTGTGTTATTGATATTGTCGGCAAGCGTTCAATTTGCATCATTAAGATTATACAGATATGTGAATAGGTGAGAGAATGATTATGTTAGCTGGAGAGTGTTGTTAAGGGAACCACCTGGAAGAATAGGAAGAAGGAGAGGATGACCAAAGCTAGGGTGGAGGGGGTTCTTTGAGGCTAATCTGAGGGAGAAGTTGAGGAGAATAAGCTGCTTGATAGAGGAAGATGCAGGAGACTCATGAGAAATAGCGACCCTATATCAAATTTGGAAAAGCTGCAATATGATAATTGATCATGTTAAATATAGATACTAACGTTGACTGACTGTGTTGTTTCAGGCTCTGGATGTAGTGATGCGCCACCTTCCCTCCATGACCTATACCCCAGTTGGCCGATCATTCTTCTCGGCCCCCGACGGTTACTACCATCCCTTAGGGGGCGGGCGTGAAGTTTGGTTCGGCTTCCACCAGAGTGTCCGTCCCTCACAGTGGAAAATGATGCTCAATATTGATGGTGAGATTGTTTGTTATACGAATTTTAGCTTTGGTATTGTATTTTATGCTTCATATTTATTGATGGTAAGATTGTTTGAGTTATACAAGATTTATCTCTAGTATTATACTTTATGCTTGCTTATATCTAGTCAGAACCTACTTAAAACAAAAGATTCAATAGTGTAATATGTGTGGAGACAGCTAGGAGTCTTCATAAAGAAAACATAGTGTGAACTTTTGCTATATGAAGGCTAAACACATTTGGAAAAGTGTATTTTCAGGTTGTTTGAAGTGTTTGCTTTGCCTTGCAGTTTCAGCCACTGCGTTCTACAAAGCGCAGGCGGTGATCGAGTTCATGTGTGAAGTATTAGACATACGGGAAATAGGAGAGCAACGGAAGCCTCTCACAGATTCCCAGCGTGTCAAGTTCACAAAGGAGATCAAAGGACTCAAGGTAGGGTTGGGGATGATCTCAGTCCAGCAAAAGAGGCCATGAGTGGAGTAGTCTGAATTGGACTTGATTTTGTTGTGTACATTTACATGCAACCGTATATGTGTATGTGTTACAGTGGCTAAACATAATTGATTAAAAACTTGGTCTTAATGCTGACATATTTATGACATTCCAGATTGAAATTACTCATTGTGGCGCAATGCGAAGAAAGTATCGTGTGTGTAATGTCACCAGAAGACCGGCACAAATGCAGTCGTAAGTTTTTAGCACTCTGTAAAGAATCAAATAGGCGGTGGCTGAGTGGTTAGCGTGCAGGCCCTGCATTCACCGCATGCTGGATGACTCGGGTTCGAATCCCCACGCTACCACCTGGGATTTTTCAGTCACCGCCGAGTGGCCTAAGACTACCCACATGCTGTCCTGAAGACCACCCATCAACCCAGACTGTAGAGGAAACCGTCCAAAGGAATCAAGAATGAGATCCGGGGGGCAGCATGAGCCAAGAATAAATGGCGCCACTATAAAAATTGCCTGCGCCATGACGGGCTTGGGCTGACCACCAGGCCCCAGAAGAAAGCCTACCAGCGCTATAGGCGAACCCATAAAAAAAATAATGAAAAAAACCAGGAGAGGGGTTGCTACACCTGGCTGTCTTAGAAAAATGTTTCATTATATTTCTCATGGAAGTACAGAAGTGTGAGTCATTAGTGGTAATATTTGAAAAGTATAGATTACAAGCAAAATATATACCATAATGTTTAATGTTGTGTTGTTTCAGGTTCCCACTTCAACTGGAAAATGGCCAGACTGTTGAGTGTACAGTGGCCAAATATTTCCTTGACAAATACAAGATGAAACTCAGGTTTCCACATCTACCTTGCCTACAGGTATTGAATTGTATTGTATATGATAAAAAATGACAAAAGCAAATATTCAAGCTCTTTATTTTTTTATAACTAAAAATAGCCAAATCAATGTTTGGTGTTGATTTGTCAAAACATTTATATGGTGAATGGCTGTCATTTCAGGTTGGACAAGAGCACAAGCACACATACCTTCCTCTGGAGGTTTGCAACATTGTTCCCGGTCAGCGATGCATCAAGAAACTAACTGACATGCAGACATCCACAATGATCAAGGCCACAGCAAGGTCTGCCCCAGACCGAGAGAGAGAAATCAACAACTTGGTCCGCAAGGCAGACTTCAATAATGATCCATATATGCAAGAGTTTGGGCTGACCATCAGCACTGCAATGATGGAGGTACGACTGCATTTGTGCTCTGCAGCCTCTGAATATCACTGTCCATTGTGTGGTTGGATGTCTTTCTGGACATCTTTGTATATTCACCCAGTTTCCACATTAAGCTGTCATTGTTATTCTCAACTTGATCCACACTCTACATGTGAAACATTTCCCATAATCTTCCTAACTTAGCCTAGTCAAGGTCCATCAATGCTAGCAACATTTTGCAGTTTTCCCATGAACTCTAAAACCTATGTTTACTTGTGCAGGTACGAGGGCGTGTCCTGCCGCCTCCTAAGCTGCAGTATGGCGGCCGAACCAAGCAGCAGGCCCTGCCCAACCAAGGGGTGTGGGACATGAGGGGCAAACAGTTCTTCACTGGGGTAGAGGTGCGTGTGTGGGCGGTGGCATGCTTTGCCCCGCAGCGCACTGTCAGGGAGGATGCACTCCGCAACTTTACTCAGCAGCTGCAGAAAATCAGCAATGATGCAGGTGAGCAGGGTACTCAACACCAAAGATGGAGGGAGAGTTATGTTTGAAATTTTTAAAATTTGATTGCTGTCAAATTTGGCAATATTTCCTATGCTGTGAATATGCGAAATGTGCTACAGACACGTTATGGCTACCCAGATGTACATTTGTTGTGGGTCTTTATTATAGATGAAATAATAAACAGAGGTCTTCATTCATTTCTAACAGGGATGCCCATTATTGGCCAGCCTTGTTTTTGTAAGTATGCCAATGGGCCTGACCAAGTTGAGCCCATGTTCCGGTACCTGAAGAGCACCTTCACCGGCCTGCAACTGGTGTGTGTGGTGCTGCCTGGCAAGACTCCGGTCTATGGTAAGACTGGCACAAAACTTTTTTATTTGTTAATTTTCAATGGAATAGAATAATGATCCTGGTAGATAGCCTTCAAATACTGCTCCAGTTTTTTTTTTTTTTTTTTTTTTTTTTTTTTTTTTACAACAAAGGAGGCAGCTCAAGGGCACAAAAAAAGGAAACAATGACAAATAAAAAAGCCCGCTACTTGCTGCTCCTAAAAAAGAATCAAAAGAGGTGGCCGAAAGAGAGGTTAATTTCGGGAGGAGAGGTGTCCTGACACCCTTCTCTTGAAAGAGTTCAAGTCGTAGGCAGGAGGAAATACAGATGAAGGAAGATTGTTCCAGAGTTTACCAGCATGAGGGATGAAAGAGTGAAGATGCTGGTTAACTCTCGCATAAGGGGTTTGGACAGTATAGGGATGAGCATGAATAGAAAGTTGTGTGCAGTGGGGCTGCGGGAGGGGGGGAGGCATGCAGTTAGCAAGTTCAGAAGAGCAGTCAGCGTGGAAATATCGATAGAAGATAGAAAGAGAGGCAACGTCACGATGGAATTTTAGAGGTAGAAGACTATCAGTAGGAGGAGGAGAGCTGATGAGATGAAGAGCCTTAGACTCCACTCTGTCCAGAAGAGCTGTGTGAGTGGAGCCCCCCCACACATGAGATGCACACTCCATACGAGGGCGGACAAGGTCCCTGTATATGGATAGCAACTGCGCGGGGGAGAAGAACTGGTGGAGACGATACAGAACGCCCAACCTTGAGGAAGCTGCTTTAGCGAGAGAGGAGATGTGAAGTTTCCAGTTGAGATTTTGAGTATAGGATAAACCGAGAATGTTTAGTGTTGATGATGGTGATAGCTTAGTGTTGTCGAAGAATAGGGGATAGGTGTTTGGAAGATTGTGTCGAGTTGATAGGTGGAGAAATTGAGTTTTTGAGGCATTGAAGGACACAAGGTTCCTTCTGCCCCAATCGGAAATGATAGCAAGGTCTGAGGTTAAGCGTTCTGCAGCCTCCAGTCTGGAGTCGTGTTCTTCCTGTTGAGAGAGTCTTCTATTGAAAGAAGTTGAATAATGCAGAGTGGAGTCGTCGGCGTATGAGTGGACAGGACAGTTTGTTATGGAAAGAAGATCATTGATGAATAACAGGAAGAAAGTGGGTGATAGGACAGAGCCCTGTGGAACACCATTGTTGATAGGTTTAGGGTAAGAACAGTGACCGTCTACCACCACAGAGATAGAACGGCCGGAAAGGAAACTGGAGATAAAGGAACAGAGAGAGGGATAGAATCCGAAAGAGGGCAGTTTAGAAAGCAAAGACTTGTGCCAGACTCTATCAAAGGCTTTCGATATGTCTAGCGCAACAGAGAAAGTTTCACTGAAACGGCTAAGAGAGGATGACCAAGAGTCAGTTAAGAGAGCAAGAAGATGTAAACACTAAGAGATAGTGGCTAATTTTATGTTAGTATTGTGCAAACAGTATTTCTTGAAAGCAAGTGCTGTGAATCTACTTGTCATATTGTTATTATTATCTGTGACTACCTCAGGGGTGGATATAGACTTAACAAGACTCATTGTTACAGCTGAAGTGAAGCGGGTTGGCGACACTGTTCTTGGCATGGCTACTCAGTGTGTGCAGGCCAAGAATGTTAACAAAACTTCTCCACAAACTCTATCTAACCTCTGCCTCAAGATAAATGTCAAGCTGGGAGGCATCAACTCTATTCTAGTCCCTGGCATCAGGTATGTGTGAGGCTGCTGAATGGAAGGCTAAAACATGTGTCTGGGATGCATCATTATTTTGGCTGACTTTAATATCTTCATAGTTTATGTAGATCAAAATTTTCTATTGAACAGGACTGAAATCCTTCTCAAATAAATAATTGAAAGAAATAATGGGTGGCCATAAGACAAAGGAGGTAGTATATTTGAATATCCCTCAACACTTGCAAAGACTTCTGAAGTTCTGAAGACTAAAGTAACTGAACAAATGTACCAGCAACACGGTCATATGGGCGAGTTTTTGCTTGAGCTCAGAGCCACTTACTCTTTTCCCATAGGATCAATGTTTGAAATTTTGCAGATACAGGTTTTGCACCCTTGGAAGGAACTATTTATGTGTGAAACTTCATTCTTAGCTGTTTTCTCCATCCATCTTTCATTTGGTTTACATACCACAAAGATTATGTTACTACTTCTGCTTCCAGGCCGAAGGTCTTCAATGAACCAGTCATATTCCTCGGTGCTGATGTGACTCACCCACCAGCGGGTGACAACAAGAAACCGTCCATTGCAGCAGTGGTGGGGTCCATGGATGCTCACCCCTCACGCTATGCTGCTACTGTCCGAGTGCAGCAACACAGACAGGTGGGGGCCCGTTGCTAACAATTGACCTTGCTAACACACTATTAATCATCATAACATCTACTCCAAGTTTCGTTACTTTAATTATTATTTTTTTTCTTTTTTGTGCCTTTCACATCACTGGCATAATATATTAACATAGAATGTTCTCTTCATCAAGCCTTCAGCGATCATGCTTGCTGCCATGTAGCACATCACCTTAACCCGTGGGCTTCGGCTATGGGAAAGCCGAGAAGTGGCCGAGAAACAGCAAAATTACACTGCATTTTGAGACTAAGAAAAGAGCATGGAACGTACATCAGAGTACTCCTCTAATAACCATAAAGCTGTTAAAAATATTTACTTCTACTCAAACTCCATTCTTTTTGGGTGGTGTTTGCTACAAAATAAACAGTCTTGTGACGCGTGGCATCTAGCCTAGAGTCGCTTGTTGTCTACTTTAGAGAATTTGACAAGTGATTACTGTGTGGATAGCTAATTCAGCCTGCCATGACCTTACAGCACCACCTATGACAAAAAAGCCCATCTCAAGATCACTCACCCACCACTATAACCCAGGGCATGTATGGTGGGTTGCTCTATGCCACCACCGCCTACAATTAGCTCGAATTAGGGGTTTTATGGTGAGCCCTTTTTAGGGTCCACCGTACCACAGCCACGACTCGTGAAAGCCCAGAAAAGGGTCTGCTGATGTTCTCGGGTTAAGGGAAATTTCTTAGCCTGTTTTGGTACTTTATTTTGCAGTATTGAGATGGCTTAAATGGGGGAGTGGTGGTGATGGTTGTCAATTTCATCCTTTTGACAAGATGCACATTTCTGAGTAACTGTTGGTCTTATATATGGACGAGCTTGTCACACCTCGCTTACCCATTTCTGTGAAGATTGGGGATGGCATGTGTAGGTGTGTTGAGATAAACACTGCACTTATATCCATACAGCAGCAACACTGCTTTAAACTTGGCTGTTGTTATGTATGTTAATCACCGTTTTATCACCCGTTTTATCACTTAAAATATCAGATGATACATCAGTGGGTCCTCATTGAAGCTTTCTTTGCATCTGATTATTTATATTCTAAAATAAGATTTGTTTGTTGACTGTGGGATGTGACTTTTTGTGAATTTTTTCACTTGCTTGAACCTCCATGACATTTCCTATATAAAAATGCACACACACACACACACACATAATGTATTCAAGTTACTGCAGGATGAAATATGTCCTGTGAGGAAGGCAAATATTGTATCTAGTGGTATATCATTGCCTGCATGAAGAAGGTGAAGACTATTAACACCACCGGAAAGGTTTTGCATTGCGTAGATACAGTAGTTGTGCCCCGTGAAGTGAAGTGCAAGTTTAATGAAGGGGAAAATTTCTTGTGCGACTGGTCAGTACTTTGAAGATAGAAAGGAATAGAGGATGTAGCTTCGATAATGTTCAGAGAGAGGTTCAAACGGAAAGAAACTTGTTTACAGAGCAGTAAGCCAGGCAGGCAGGGCTGTACAGCTCTTTTTTCTAAGATAGTCAAAGAGTTAAAGATGAGTTGACTTGTGTCTGTCTTCTGGATTTGCCACTTCAAACCACATGGTCCTCATTGCTTACATATTGCTAAATCCATTTTCATAAGTCATTTTCAAATGCCTATTGTTGGTACATATTTCTCAAATTTTATTCTACCCATAGAAAGCAGAGTTCTGATGTGCTTCCTTTATTAGAGTTGAAAACGTAAATTATTATAACCTTCAAGGTGAGGGGATAGACTCAAATCAACACACCTTTTCCCAAAACGAACCATTTTGACTACCCTAGAGAGGCAGGAGCAGGGCAGTGAGTGCCTGCATCAGGGGCTGGGGTCTTTTAGTGATGCTAACTCATTATTCCTGCCTGTCTATAATGAAAATGAACCCTGTATACACAAATTTTTGTAATGCTACATTTCTCGTGTTGTGTAATGATAAGAAGTGACATAGTTTGCTGTAATAATGCCATGGGAACCTTTTTTTCCTATCATTCCACAGCAGCTGAGTGCTGGTTAGTTGTTTGTTACATGTGGGGAAGTCTGGTGTCTAGAACCCTTACCTTGCCACCCAGCGGCTTGTTACTAGTGTACAGTACCAGTATTGCGTGATTTCCGCATGAATTCCTCGTGTTTTGAAAATAAAGTAATTGATTATATGAGGAAATTTAATGTCAATGAAATTCAATTTGACATTGACAGAATGGATCAACAGCACAAGGCCAAAGTGCCAGTGATGGCTCGCGACCCAGACAACTGACTTTCGCAAGGACAGCGCATGATGCAAGTATTTTTCCTTTTTTGAACCATTGGTAACAGTCTGATTGTTTCTTGAACATTTAACAAACCCTTGTTAGCATTACAAATCCATGGGATATAGTGGCACTCTTTGACAAGTAACATCATTGTCATGAAATGACCATTTCACCTTTTGGCAAATCCAGAAAATAAACACAATTTTGAAGCTTCCCTTACTGTAATATTAACAAGAAGCTGTAGTGTGTGTTGATGCTGGTGAACTAGTTTGTGAGGAAGAGTTGTCTTGTTTATGGCAGATTGTTTGTTTGGGAATCATTTGCCCTCCCCTCTCTGGGCTCCCTCAGCATTCATCTCATTCATTCAAATTCACCTGCTTTGCCCCACTAACTTGAAAATATGACACTCTAATCTTCAATGCTCAAACATTTCATTCATTACAAATGATAATTCACTTGTCTATTGCCATAGAGCATAAGAGAGGGTGAGGTAAAATGACAGCCATGAATAGCATCCTCACTCTTCTCCATTTTTGCAACAGGAAGTAATTCAGGAGTTGTCCTCCATGGTCAAGGAGCTGCTCATACAGTTCTACAAGTCAACGAGGTTCAAGCCCAACAGGATCATCCTGTACCGTGACGGTGTTAGCGAGGGACAGTTCCAGACCGTCCTGCAGCATGAGCTCACTGCCATGAGGGAGGCCTGCATCAAGCTGGAGGCAGATTACAAGCCTGGCATAACCTACATCGCTGTCCAGAAGAGGCACCACACAAGGTCTGACATTCTATAGATTAAATTATGCAGTGATCATTGTTTTAAGAATTTGCTGACAGAGCTTGAGGTCTGGGTAAATGTTTCTAGACTTTTTCTTGGACCTATTTCTTGTTTTAAAATGTAATGATTAAATCTCTTCCACAGATTGTTCTGTTCCGACAAGAAGGAGCAGAGTGGCAAGAGTGGCAACATTCCTGCTGGCACCACCGTAGATGTTGGCATCACTCACCCAACAGAGTTTGACTTCTACCTGTGTTCTCACCAGGGCATTCAGGCAAGTTTAGAGTTTCATGAGTCACTCGTCTTGAACTACAGTGTTTGAGCCATACTGGTACTCAGGGACTATTAGGGGATGGTTGCAACTGATAGAAGGTTAATAAGAAGTACATATGTAAAGTTTTCAACAGTACTCACTAATTACACTGTCTGCATAAACAGTTTGAAAGAAAAAATTGAGATGGAAATTTATTGCTCTTCAAGACTTCAACAGAAATTATCAATTTGGAAGAAGACAATTTAATATATCTAGTTCACAACATCACATCTCATCGCCACTCGCATAGTTTTCTACCCATTCAGTCTGTGAAGGTAATTCATTATTTATTCTGCAGGGCACCAGTCGACCCAGCCACTACCACGTCCTGTGGGATGACAACCACTTCGACAGCGATGAGCTTCAATGCCTCACCTACCAGCTGTGTCACACTTACGTCAGGTGTACTCGCTCGGTCTCCATACCTGCCCCGGCATACTATGCTCATCTGGTGGCCTTCAGAGCTCGGTATCACCTTGTTGAGAAGGAGCATGACAGGTGCGGACGAAATCTTGTCTGTTTTTGTATCAGTTTGATTTTCTTTTGATTTTTTTTTTCAGATGATGATATGTTCAGTTTTCCTGACTATCACTAAAATTTTCCATTTATTGCCAAACATTATGAATATTTATTAGTTTTTATTTTCTTAAAATTAGAATGTACCTTTAGAGTCTCTGTAATGTTCAGCCACTCTCCTTCCAGTGGTGAGGGTTCCCACCAGTCTGGCAACAGTGAAGACCGCACCCCCTCAGCCATGGCCCGGGCCGTCACGGTGCACGTGGACACCAACAGGGTCATGTACTTTGCTTAATGTGCCCTGGGTCTAGTCCTCCTGAGGTTCACTGCCCTGGTGCAAGTCTCCCGGACGCTCCAGCAGATCTACTCGTCGATGGCCGTCGTCGTGTCAGCGTCGTAGACTGACAGTTATTACCCAGTTGGTTTTTCCGACTTAATCTTTCACAAAGATGGAAATAGTATTTGTGATTAATGTTGGGGCTAACATTGTGATATTTTGGGAAAATGTTTTTTGTTAGAAATCTCAGACTTATTAATATTATTCCCGTTCTGTTTTTATACATTTCAGAAAATAGTTGTAGGGATGAAAACATCTTTGAAGTGTTTGAAAATTAACGTTAGTGGCATTCCTTGAATATGTGTGGAGGTTGCTAAGGCCAGGTGTACTCCAGAATATTGTAGAGAGGGACTTTTTCCAATAGGTTACAGTGTTATGTGAGTTCTAGAGATTCACGCATTAGAATTTTGTACCAGACCCATGTACCTGCAGGAAACGTGTAGAGAAAGTCCCTGGCCTGCTCTGCCTCTTTCCAGGGGCTTTTCGTAATTGAGGCAAATAAGTTTTTCTCCATTTCATCATCAGCATTAATACATGCATTTCTGACATCGAGTGATTTGAGGAAATGTGAAGCTGTAGCATTCTTTATGACTTACTTCATGAGGTGTTCACCACCTCCTTGGTGAAGGGATGCCCCAGATGACCTTGGTAGCAGTGAGGTTCCTCTGGGGACTGCTGCCCAGGTCCCCGGGACTTGTACTGTTCTTGTCTCAACAATTGCTGGTCTACGTGTGTTTTTGTGGTGGAATGAAGCTGGGTAATCCAAAGCCACTATTACATGGACATTGTAATTAAGGTAATAACTTTTGCAGTCACATTTTTTACTGCCATTTTTTATTTCATTATTTATAGAGGGTAACCTTGTACCTTGATGTGAGGCTGGTGCTCTCCCTGCCCAGGCCATGGGGTGAATACTGTTTACACCCCTAAAATTGACTACAGCAACAATGCTCTTCACTTTTTTTCTTGATTGATCAATGGTGGATTGAAGTGCAAATGTTTGTAGTCTGCAACTGCCTGTTACACAGCAATATTGACCCTCTGGTGCAGGTGTGGGTGCACCCTCCTCACGTGTGTGGTTTGCGAATATATGTGTGCCTGTTTGTGTGTGTGTCTGTGTGTATGTATGTGAGTGTGTGTATGTGTATGTGTGTATTTCCTAGTCTCAGGCCAGCCCTATTGAATATTGAGACAGGATTGCTTGACATTTTATTTGTGACTTTGCATAACTTAAATTGTGATATAGTTGTCATGCAGATATGAAGATTTTCTCTAGTACTGGCCTGATACCAGAACATGCATAATGCCACAATATTTCATACCACAGTTTTAACAGACAGAGTGGCAGCATGGTTTGGTTGAAGCAACACAGTTTATGAAGAGCAGCCTGGGCTTGGGTGCCATATCACTTTTAATTCTAGCTCATAAAATGCCATCAGGCAGGTGCAGCTACAGTGGAGTATGACAGTCAAGCGGCAACTCTTTCTCTCTCTCACTCCGCCTTGCCTGTGAGCGGAGCATCAGTCTTCCTAAAAGTAGTTACCAAGCACCTAACACTTCTTTGTGTAGAAATTAGTTCAGTGTGAAACCATCGGGTCCATCTCTGAATCGTAATAGTTTTATATTCAACTTCTGGAAACAGTTGCACATCCTTGGATGTTTTGTGAAGTAGGATACACTTGCATGGGAGTCTTTACATCGGTGTATTTATGAACAGAAGACAGTAACGTAGTGCTCGTTCTACCAGATCTGCCATAAAGATTTAGGAAATAGTGCTTGTTGAGTGCAATCAGTAACCAACATTTGTACATGGCATTGCTGACAATTTCTTTCAGTTCTCCCTAATTGTGTTCTGTATAGTTTGCCGGCATCTGAATTGCTAGACGATACACAAGAACAATATCTTTTGTCAAGAGATTAGTCAATAACCAAGAGGCATATCCTTTTAACTTTTGACCTTGAGGTAGAGTCCTAACAGGGAGCACCACATGGGGCTGCATCAATCTCCCAGGCATGCCCTAGGGAGTCCCTGTGTTCATTCTAAATATTTCGTCCAGGTGTTTGGGGCTTCAGGTTGTCTTGTTAGCTGTTTTTATCATTTTCAATTAGTCATGATAACATGACGTGCTGCTTACTAATACTCTTGTGTAGGAGAATGACCACATATCCTTTATTTATCTGGAAGATAGAAATGCTGCCCTTTTTTCACCGTCATCCTCTTATTCCTATGGTTTCTTCATTGATTCATGAAACAAGGTATTCTTACAGTTGGTACTCATGTAGGTGATGCATAAGTTGAGTGTAAGTGCTCCACACATCAAGTTGTACTTCTCTCCTCCACCAGCCATTCTTTCCAGTGATGCCAAGTACTTGACTTGTTTCAATATTATTTTTACAGGCATCCTTTGGTATGTGACTTAAAAATGATGATTGAAATAGTTTCATAATAAACACGCATTTATTTGCAATTATTTGCAAATTGTAATAAAAATAATATGTAAAGAAATAATACAAAATGAATTATAAATTGTAGAAAGAAATGGCCAAAACAATTTTTAAGCTAGCCATCACTTGATTCCACAATGTCATGAGAAGGCAGCATGACAGTTCACATTAAAAGCAAAGAAAGAAAGGCAGGCAGTGGCAAGCTGATGCGTGGCGTGTGTTCCGATGTGTAGGGGGGGTCAGGGAGCAGCACTCGGCGCCGGTGTGAGGGTTAGTTGTAGGTGAGGCGGCCCTGTGTGTGTGTCCAGGCACCGCTGTGTGGCTGAGTGATCACATGATGCACCGCTAGTCACAGACAGATCCTATAATTGATTGTAGGGGATCATTTATAGACTTTTGGAAAGGAAAGTTCAAGTTCGGATAAGTGATTGATCATTTAGCAGTGGATGCCTGTATTATTATTATTATTATTATGAAAGTCATACCCCTGTTGCTGTGAATGACAACCCCTAATTGACATTATGTAAACTGGGCTAGAGGTGGCCTCTCCATTAGTACTTAAAAAGGTGAGAGCAGCTTCCCTTTTCTAGAAAGTCTTATACTGAGAAATGTGTTGCTATTACATGAGTATTTACGTAATTTACCTAGAATGTGTATACCTGCACTCTATTCATTGGCTACAAAGAACACGTTGCTTTGTGTGACAAAGTGGCGTGTTCCACATAAAGTAGGATGTAATAATATATCATGCTCCTCTTTGTAAAGAAGATCATACAGATAACACTGATGTTTTAAAAATATAATTGCAACAACTGCAATACCCATTAAATTTTCCCCTATGTTGGAAGCTCCTACTATATGGCTGGTGACTTCTTCGCAATTTGTCATAAATTTTTGTCAGTCGTAGCATCATATGATCTTCCCTCATTTTGGAGAAAGCTAATTGTATAATTAATTTATATTTTTATTTTTGGGCTCAACCAAAGATTGAGAATGCAGATGTATATTACACTTTCACATAGGGATATATTTTAACAGCTTACAAATTACTTGATTAGACTTAGGCATTAATAATGTAGTATAGCATTTATGTAGCTTTAAGGAGTAATCATGGGTGAAACACAAAATGGCTGATGATTGTTGCAAATTAGACAGCTGGTGTCAAGGTTCATTGTTGTCAGAAGGATCACAGTTTCACAGACACGGGCACACCTGTGCACGCACCCATGCACGCACACACAGACACGTTTGATGGCAACAAGAACTACACAAGCATGGAATTTTGAATACTTTTCCCTTTCAGTATAAAGCCTAGATCAGTGCAGTTTGAAGTAATACTTTGTTATGTATGTTTTAGAGTAAAAGCCTAAATCTGCTCTGTTCTGGGAATCTGTCTGCCATGACAAACATTTGATGTGTTTGTTAAAGATGTGATCAGTGTTGAGCATCTCTGGCTGCTAATGCAATGCCATTTTCTCTCGTCGCTTCTTATATGTAGGAGAGCCACACCATGCCCCCATTTATTACCTTGTATGCAGGAACATTTGCATGTAAATATATAAGCAAATACTTACAAATTCATCTTAGTTGTTTGTGCTTCATGTATGCTTATATGTGTATGTATGGATACTGATTCATTTAGGCTTACATAACTTGAATTCTGGTCACCATAAAGGAAAAATTCAGTTTCATTGTTGAAGTTCATTATAAATGAACATGAATTTTTATACATTCCTGCATAAACATATCACTCTGAGAATATACTTTAAGCATATATAAACGACCTGAAGTGGACATTAAAATTGAGGTTTTTAAAAAACAGTTTCATATATGTCCTAGTCATTAGGTTCATGCTAGGGTTTGGCATATTACCATGTGTGTTGAAGGCATGGTTCTAGGACACAGTTGGAGGACAGTAACTGATTATTTCAATGCAAAGTAGGTTATAGTAGCCATGTGGTGAATCATCTTGACAAACATTCAGTCAATACTTAAACATTTCCCCTTTACAAAACTATTTGGCAAGTTGAAACTTTTCCCCCAGCAGGAATATATTCACCCTTAGCTTTCTTTCTGAATGAGCTATAGTTTTTTCTTTAATTTCTTTACAAAAATCTGTTTCTTAATCACCTATCTGCCTCTATATATATGTCACATGATCAACTCTCATCCTCTACACCTGCTTAAATCATTCCAGTGATACTGTACCCCCACCCTCTTGTATAGCCACCACCACTATTTTTGTTGAAAGGATTATTAACTTGTCCACTTTGCTTCACATTCCATATCCTCATTGAACTGTCATGTGTTGGGTTGGGACCAGATTAATATTGTAGGTCCTGTTTCATCCTAACACCATACATAACACTTAACATCCTTGCCAGTCCACACACCACGTCTCTTTATTTTGCAGCAGTACTATACCTTAAGGCTCTTAAGTCTACATACCTTGCTTTCTCTGCCCTCTGCTCCTCAAAGGGAAAAATTGTACATGTATTGATTGATGATTGTTTTAATTCATAGTTCATGGTCAAGAATTGGTGCTGTCTATATCCTGCAAAAAGCCCAGCACACATGTTTTGTTGTTACAGAGGATGGTGGAAAAGAAGTTTGTGAATCTCGTTTTGTTCAAAGAGACTAACTCATCATAGCTACTTGATGCTAGAGAGTTATTACTCAATTTAACTCAGATTAACTGAACTCAGAATACTCAAGTGGTCTATCTAAACAAAAAGCTGTCTCACCTCAAGTTTCCAATTGAATTATAAAATAAGTTGAAGGAACCTTACCGTGACCTTTTTCCATGTTCTTATCATGTGACCCAAGAATTCAACGAGTGTTTTAGTATGGTATTCCACTCGCTTTCAGTTACTGTTATCAGTGCATACATACATCATATATATTCATGCATGGACAGTCCTGAACAAGTACTTGAAACCAGCCTTTAGTGCTCAATCATGGTAAGTTAAGTCTTGCAAATCTGTAAGCACAAGGATAATTTGTCTTAAGCTAATTCTTACCATTATCATTTGCCTTTTTTTCCAGTTAATTTATATGGTGATTATGAGGCTGTCTGATCCACTTGTCCTGTGTGTTCACAATAAATGCAAGCTGGACAGTGCTCATGGACCTGGTTGAGTTTTGGCAAACATATCATTCATTTTGTGCGGGGTAACACTTTGTTTGTAGTGTTAGTAGATTATATATTTGTAGATTTGTTAGTGTTGTGTGTATTAGTCATGCCTAACTTGATACTAGAAAAGATGAAATCTAGCCGTAAATATGTAATTAGATGTCGTAATCCTTGATAAAAAGTGTCTGTTGTAAATTCATGCTTAGATAGTTTTTATACAGATATTGAGCTCACCACAGTAATCTTGAGTGTATGTTTTCTCAGGCTTAGGATAAAATTGGTTTCATTATTTTATGATATATGAAATGTAACAACTACAGAGATTTGATAGGCAATGCTTACTCAGCAATGTTCAGATCTGGTATGGGTTCATAACTGATGGACCACATATATGAAACTGGCATGTATCATTTGTATCACCTTATCTATGAACTTCATGGTTAATTAAAAGCCTTCAGTTTAACCACTTGCCAGATTGGAGTCAAATAGGAGAAGAATTTTGTTTTTCAATAGTCACTATAAATTTAGCCAACACTATAGTGAAACCAAATTGTCGAGTCCGTTTTGGCGTTGGCTCCCGCGGGTCCACTTCTCTCTGCTCTGCCACACAGGCCCAACACCTATTTTTTCCTCTCTTATGTTACCTATAGCTTACATGTGAGAGAAAGAGATAGGCGTTAGAACTGTGTGGCACAGCAGAGGGGAGGAAAGGACCAGTGGGAGCCTATGCCAGACTGGCCTCGACATATTTGGAAGACTATAGATGGCCTAACGTGTTATTACTGCTGTGAGAATCAGGAAAACTTGGTTATTTGAAATAGTGAAAAGAAAGCAATTAATATAAGAAACATTTAAGGTCGTGATAGCACACACAGATAATAGCAAGCCAGGAAGAGACAAGTTGGGGGTTGGGGGAAAGCAGTACGTCGTCCACTGTAATGACCATATTTTGTCAACTTCAATAATCAGGATGTAATTCTTGCCCACCATTGATACGTCAGTTTCATCTGTCAGTTTCATCTTGACGCAAGTGCAGATTCTGAAGATTTTGTTAAGAGTATTCTTGAAGGAATGTCTGGCTGAGGTTAGTGGTAAAGTGAAATCCAGAACAGAGAGGGAAGTGTGTCAGGTCAGTGGAGGCCAGTGGTGGGAGGAAGGCTGGTGTGGAGGGGCACAGGTGGAGGTGGGAACAATCAGCTTAGTGACCACTTTCCACCTCCACCTAGTAGTGCTTTCACCCACATCTCTCTCTTTTTCTCTCTCTCTCTCTAACTCTATCTATCTATCTATCTATCTCATGTGATATATATTTGTGTTACATCACAGTTGCTTCTGGACTGAAACTTCAACTTAATTCACCATCACTGGCCTTGGTAGTGAAAGTGGAGGGGGTTGGCTAGACAGCAAGGTCATACGTGAGGGTGCTTGTCACGTGTGTAAGCAGTGTTAGAGAGTGGTGAGAGTAGATGTTGATGGAAGCTTCAGGTCATGCGCTGATGGAAAAAAACTACCTAATGCAGATATGTTGAAAGATTTAATATTTACATGTATTGCCCTTTGTTTAGTACAGGTATTGGGTGACGTGTTTACCCCTGTCTGAGTTGCCATGGGAGGTGTAGACCAGTTGAAAGATGCATCATAATAATCTGCTGTGTACCCCAGAGGTTGCCGAGTCATTGAGAGGCTAGTTTTTATATGGTGTTAGAGGTCAGTTGTCTGTGTGTGCTCTCTTAGGCCAGTGTTTTTTTGTGTAGTCTCATGTGACCCTTTTTGACTTCCAACATTCCTTCAAGACAAAAATGCTGGTTGGATAATTTATGAGAAATTCCCGTTTTTATTTGAAGTGCGTGCTGTGTAATGAACAACTGAGCCAGATAACTGGTTGTGGCATCCTATCCTGACTGGTGGTGCTGGCAACCCCTAGCCATAAACAACTGAAGAGGTGAATTGTCTCCAAGCCTCAGCCCTGCACCTAGTATTTGTGCCATGGAAGACTTGGCTTTTATTTTTATTTTGGTGTTTGCAATCTAATTGGGCATTTGAAATGGTTTTGTAATTAATGTTATCACGGCAGTTTGCAAACAATCTTGATGTATAAATTTAATACTACCATATTATTTACCTGTTTATACCATTGCCTATTGTAATTTTTCCCTTACTAGGCTTTGAAACAGAGCTCAGTGTTGGCTTGTGTGTGTGCGTGTGTGTGTGAGAGAGAGGGGCTGTTTAGACAAAGTTTGCACAAGTTTCAGGCATTGTTTTATTTTGTTATTGCAAACCTTGCATGTGCAAATACTGTCAGCTACTTACTTGCTATCGTATTTTGCAAAGCATAAATGTTTATCTCAGTAGACTTGTTAAGGATTGCTTCACTGATTGACAAATACAAAAGCAGCCTATGCCATTTTATCATTTAAAACTGACAAGTAAAACTTTACAAGGAAATGTTGAACTATTGAAATCCAGTCTTGTAGGGAAATGTTAAAATCTCGCAGTTGTCTATCATGCAGCACCAGGCAGTCACGTAGGTCCACAGCATGTGGTGTTCCCAAGTATCATGTCCTGTGCCCCCTCCCCAACCTTCCACATATCCTGCTACTAATGTACCATATCATAGCCACATGATATCATCTAGACTAGGGAACTCAACAACTCAAGCAATATAACTGGCTAGGAATACATGATCTATAACCAGTTGTCACCCCTTAATTTATGTTCATGGCCTTGATTTGCAGGTCTAACTTTTTTGTGTTTGAAGAAACATGTCTTTACTTTGAAGTGGTGGTCTTTGCTACAGTGTGTCCTCTGTCTAGTTGATCACAAAGCTGGCAACTGATTCCACCTCGAGGGCACTTATTGCCGGGTATTGTAATTGGCTCCATTACGTGTGTATGTTGGCCGCAGCTTAACTCCCTTGTGTTGGTGTTGGGTGTGTCACGTCAGCCGCCAGTTGGTCTCGAGTGTCAGAGCGAGGGGAAGGAACAGAAGGCTGGCCATAAGCATGATTGTAATTTAATTTTAAAGCAGTGGACACGAGATACTTTCACTCCAAGACATTAATATATTTAACGAAATAACAAAAGAAAAAGTAAGCAAATTCGCAACATTATATTGATTGGATTGAAAAAATGTTTGATCATCTTCAGTGTCACGCCACCCTTGTCTGCAGACGTCCTCACGCATACACACGTTACCCAACACGAGGGGGTCCGCTGCCGCTAACGCTGGGCACTGGACATGATGGTTTGTGAGAACAAGTGTAAATAAACGGTTGTTCATTCAAGATTAGTTTATGTTTCCTGAAGTGTGGCGTCCTTATTGCACTAGCTTTGAAGGGGGCTGCAGAAGGCTACGAAACACTTCATAAGTTTAGAATATTTTACTGGCAAGACTCCAATGAAAAGTACACAAGGAAAAGCAAGCATTTTAGCATCCCCCCCCCCCCCCACACACACACACACCTTCCCCTCTCACCCAACATTTTTCGATCTCATGAGGTCATTAAAGTACACAAACTCCACGTGCACGTTTTTACATCATCGTGCCCCACTTGAAGCTCACAAAAACGAGTAAAAATCCTTAATGCAATACTGACAACACCACATGATCGTCTAGTCTCCGCCTCTCGTCTCTTCACACCTTTATCACCTTGAGGTCCTTGCAGCCGATCTCCGCCGCCAGGGTCTGGATGTGCTCACGGTCCTGCGGCGTCAGGACACGGGTGGACCCCACGACAAGAGCGTCCACGGTGACCCCGCCCTCGCGCAGCCCCGCCACCCACTCGGAGCACCCGTGGCGGTCCAGTTCACTTCGCCGGAGCACCAGCCGCGTGTAGTGTTTCGATAGGGCGCGAACCACGTCACAGGACCACTGAACTAGCTCCAGCGTTATCCTCCAGAGATCCACGGACAGGATCACGGGCCTGCCTTGAAGGGTGAGTGTTGGCAGGGTGTTCGGCTGGGTGTCGGGGGGCAGGTCCAGGTTAAGGTAGAGCATCTGCAGGGCTGTGAGGGACGGGAGCACGGCGTTTAGGGCACCCAGGTCGCTCGGAGTGATGTGGAGGGCAAGCCTTAGCAGTGAACTCGGCAGCGTTTGGATGGCTGGTCCAGTGAGACGCCCCGCGAAGTGCTCCATTTTGCACTGATTCTTTGCATTCGTGAGTGTCTCCAGGAATCTGTCCGAGACATCGTTTTTCTCGGACCAGAAGTGTTGATACAAGTGTAGTGACAGCGTGGTGTCGGTGCAGGCGCAGGCCCCGAGGACTTCCTGCAGGTGTGGGTAATCATCGGGTCTGTGGAGTGTTGTCAGCACGAGGCGTTTAGGTTTCTGCTGCTTGATGAGATTGGCTAACGTTAAGGAAATGGCAAAGTCCTCCACTTCCCACTCGTCTCCCACCTCTTTCATTATTTCTTGGGTTAGCTTTGGCTCCTCCTTCGCTTCTTCGACATACTGCAGCCACTGGGACGTTGTCTTGGCCCCGAGCTCCTTCAAGAGGTCAGCTATTTCCCTTGCTCTTGACCGCAGCTCCCCTGGCGCCAGCACGTCCAGCATTCCCACCAAGTACTTCATCATGACCAGGAGATTGTTTGTTTGTGACTCATCAGGGAGGGGCGGCTGCAGCTTTAGGAACTGTCGTATCCTGGTGGAGGGAGGGGCCACCCTCAGGCGCTGCACGGCGTACCAGGCAGCGTAGTAGAGCAGCGTCAGTGTGCGGGGGAAGGGCACGACGCGGGGCATGGAGCACAGCCCGTTGTCGGGGTCTGTCGAGTAGTTTAAAAATGCTGACATCATGTAGTTTTCGGGGAGTTCCACAGCCCTGCATTTTTCCATCAGTTTCTGAATGTCCTCACCATCCAGTACATACTTGCCCTTCACCAGGCACTGAAGGGCCATGCCGCTGAGCGTCAACAAGTACGTCTGCAGCTTGGAGGTCACGCCGTGCTGCGCGCAGGGCGTCGCTGGGCTTGACCCCATCAGTTTGTGGACGACCTTGTGTATGAGGAGGTCCTCGACGAGCATAACCACCTCCGTGACGGTGATGGAGGCGTTGATCCGCTCCGGGGACAATGTCCAGCACAGGGCAATGAGGCTGAGGATCTCTGGGGACTTGAGGTGCTCCTGCAGGAAGGGACGCTTGGACCGGATCAGTTCCTGCAGCTGCTTGATGTCACTTTCCACGGGCTGAGCGCTGGGCGACCCGCATGACAGTGTTCGTTGTAGCATGGCAGGAACTTTGTCCTCAGGGATGCCTTCAATCTCCAGGAGAAGGACATTTTTGTGAATGTTCAAAATCTTTCGTTTGATGCTGTCTGCTTTATCGCGAGTCACCGTGGCCAAGAATCGCGATGCTGGTGAGACTTTCCTCATAAAGTCAAGGAAGACTGAGAAAGAGGTTTGGTCCAGCTCGTCCATGTCGTCCAATACAAGCAAGAAGTCCAGGGCAAAGAGTGTTCTCTGGAACTCGGCCGACTGGAAGGAGGCCGCCGTCCTGGGGAGCAGAAGGGCAGCCAGGTCCTCCACAGATGCAAATGTCGAGTGGCGGCACTCCAGGAAGAGGACCAAATCAAAGCTGTCCATTTTCACAATTACATTTCCATTAGTCTTCACATCATACAGTAAATACCTCAGTAACGTTGATTTTCCCATCCCACTGATCGCGGAGACGAGAGTCATGTGTGGCTCCGACCCGTCACACTCCGTCGCCTGTAAGATGTCACTGCAGGCGACGAGGCTCTCCTCTGACGAGAGTTGTCTCTGTCTGATGTGTGTCTGCTCCCTCCTCAGCGTGGGCGTGGTAAATAAAGACTCCACGACCACCCGCTGCCCCGACACGAGCCAGGGAGCCACACTGACTTCACACAGGTTATCGTAGGTCTGCGTCAGCTCATATCCTCCCTCCTCCACCAGGCGAAGCTTCCTGGTGGCGAGCACCTCCTTGTTGTACTCGTCCACGGTGGAGAGGGGCACGGGAGACTCCTTGATGGCATCCAGCTGGGTGGTGATTGACCTCTCTAAGGTCTCCACTTTCGCAGGTCCCACGGAGAATACCTCGCCAGCTTTTTTTATGGTTTTGATGAAAAGTTCTTTGAGCGTCCCCAGCTTTTTGTACATTTCCTCTGAGGTCAAGTGTAAAGTCTCATGTGCAACTTCGTTCCTCAGAGCCTTGATGGTGTAGAGTAAGTACTCGAGGGTGTCTGCCTCCGTCACCCATGCCGAGTCGCTTGCGTCCTTCAGGCCACACAACAGCTGCAGGAGTTTGTACATTAGCGTGATGTCATAGGTGGCCACCGGGTCACCCTGGTTGATCCTCTCGCGCTGTGACCCATTGAAGTCCTTTCGAAACTTGGTGGCGTTGTAGTTGGGGAGGCTGAAGAGTGCGTCCCTGATGGAGGCGTAGCTGCCGGTGTAGCCCCAGGAGAAGACGCTTGAGTACACTTGCTGGCCGACCCTAGTGAGGCTGACCGTGTACTTGAGGTGGTGGTGGTCCCGCAGCCTCACCCCGACGCTGCCCATCCTGCCACTCGACCCGCGGGCAGATGAAGGGAATTGATGTTTCTCGGGTTACACACACGCCTCAGAAATGTCACTCGTATCGCGTGTCGCTCTTTAACGATAGATACCAAGAGTTGCTCACGTCAAGGCGAATGATATACAACAGTGTCTGGTTCTGTGCGATCCACATTTTTGCGTCAGTCCACCACACTGAATGCTGTCATTGTGTCCTGCGGGCGTGATGGCAGGCCTGACGCTCTGCTGCCGGGCTTAGGGTGCTACTACACACGACACTCACTGCCCCAACACACGTACACACACCTACCGCTTCACTCTCTAAATCAATTTGTTCTAAGTTCTTCGGCAAGGAGCCACGCCCCAACTCAGCACGAAGGTCGTTGAAAGCAGCCAGATTCCCGTCACAGCAGCTAGTAGTATATTTGACGAAGTATCGGTTGGTGGCACCACAGAGTCTTGGTATTGTAATAAGACTTCCAGATCACCCGCACTGTCCTGTTATGAGCCGGGTGTCAGGGTATGGTGATACAAGTATGAACTCCTTCACCACTGATGCCGCGAAAGTGCACACCCCGCACCTCGCTCGCGTCGTGCCAGTGAGGGAATAGTACAGATGCTTCTGCGGTGACGTGCGCAGCATTAGTAATGGTGCGGCAACAGCAGTCACGAGGGTTGCCAGCTGTGGTGGTGTGTGGGTGCCTCCTTCTCACCTCCTGGCCCGGCTGTCTGCCGCTCAAAGTCTGAGAGGGCCACCCAGTTGTAGCACGCGGTTCAGCTTGGTGGCAGTTTCAGGACAGAAGGGTGTCTGATTAACCATAACAATTGCCAGGAGGAATGTTAAATGATTGCATTGTGCGTTTTGTATCGCTGATTAATAACACCATGCAAAGGTGCCCAACGGAATTAATTTTGGGCTGTTTTTTTTCGCCCCCTGCGGCCTGGAAGCTTTGCCACATAGCAACAGCACTTGCAAACATTTAGTCAAGAGGAATTATAATCAAAGGCGAGTTGGTAACACCCACTCAAAGATGACGTCACCAACTCGTTAATCAGGAACCATATGCGAAACTGACCATAATTCTGCTACATCCCCGTCATGTGTAAGAACCTGGCGACTGTAAGCAAATTCTCGCCTATTCTTAACTGTACACAGAGCATTATATGAGTGTTTACGAGAGTGTGCAATAAGATAAAGGAATTAAATCACCAAACATTTTCGGAAGTTGGTGATCGCCAGTGCGGGTGCCAACTCCCTAGGCCTTGGGGGAGGAGGAGGAGAGTTGCCGCCTTGCCACCCAACAAAACGTGCGGGACAGCGGAGCCTCTGTGCATACGTATGTGTTGCCCACTGACAGGAAGTAGCGTCTGGCGTGCCATTAGGGTGATTATGTTCCCGCGATGACAAACTGCGACCCTCACCCATCCACGTCAGAAGGGGGGGGGGGGGCGAGAGGAAGGAGATTTTAGCTCGTACCTTTATCAATCATTTATTTAGGACGCCTCGCACCTTATAAATGCTCTCTCTCTCTCTCTCTCTCTCTCTCTCTCTCTCAGCTAGTGAGGAAGGGAAGAAAGGAAGGGGATGACATCATATGACTCAAGATTTGTCGAAGTTTCTGTGATACTGCGTTATTTTCATATAAATTGACGTAGACTACAACTGAGAGAGAGAGAGAGAGAGAGAGAGAGAGAGAGAGAGAGAGAGAGAGAGAGAAAGGGGGTGAGTTCCCTTTCTCTTCCTGTGGGACTCCTCAGCGTTCACCTTTCAAGACACACGTGAGAAGGTCATTGCGTCAGGCAGCTCATTGTGAGGCTCGTGTGGAGAGACCTCGACACACACGCACGCACACACACACACACACACAGTAAAAGCTGGGTACGTGCAGTTTACATATATGGTCAAGCGACTGAAAAGCATCCAGAAACTTAATTGGAGAGAGAGAGAGAGAGAGAGAGAGAGAGAGAGAGAGAGAGAGAGAGAGAGAGAGAGAGAGAGAGAGACTCATCGACATATATGTATTCAATTGGATTATGTAAGATGTAAAAATAAATAAAAAAGGAGAGAGAGAGAGAGAGAGAGAGAGAGAGAGAGAGAGAGAGAGAGAGAGAGAGAGAGAGAGCGCTCATCGACGTATATGTATTCAATTGCATTATGTAAGATGTAAAAATAAATAAAAAATAAAAAAGAAGAGAGAGAGAGAGAGAGAGAGAGAGAGAGAGAGAGAGAGAGAGAGAGAGGAATCAAGTGAGGTAAGCGCTGAAGTAGAAGGGATAATTTTAACAACAGACATGAAAAAAAATCTTAAAGCAATTATTATTATTATTTTTTTTTTTTTTACCATTTCAGCTTAATTTGCTACCATTGATATATATGTCTACACGTCTGCCAGCCTCATGACTTCCCTGTCTCCGCCCATCTCAATAAATACCCCGCACCCTTTCATGATAATGTATTGAAACGTCCTCAGCTTGGCACGTTACCTCTGAACCCGCTCCCTTGAGATGCCCATTTTTGTGACCGGGACAGTAAGAGAAAGGAACACAATACCTCTCTCGCTTGATCTTAAGGAAGCATACCTGGCGCCACTATAAAAAAAATTGCCTGCGCCATAACGGGCTTGGGACGCCATCCAGGCCCCTGCAGAAAGCCTACCAGCGCAACGTATAAGCCGAGATGTAAAAATAAATAAATAAATAAATAATAAAAAAAAAATCAAACGTATCGGCTTCTCAGTTAGCCTGTTTAAATTTGTAAAGCCTCTCGTGGAAGTTTTTGCAATTTCCATGGACTGTTTTATGATGCCGGTGATAGCTCTACAAGGCTTCTGCACCCATAAAATACTCTTCTCTGTGGCCTTGGGAAATAGTCGTCATGGGAGCCCGATACGTATAAGAATTAATGTAGACCTTTAGAGAGAGATTGACTGATTGATAGTTTATAGTTGCAAGTAAACAACAAAGGAGAAGGGAGGAACATGCCATCCCAACCCCCAGGCAATACAGAGTGTGATTATACAACTAAGGATACATGTGGAAGGAGCACCAGGAAACTAAAAAGATACAATGGTAGGGGACAAGTGCGGGTAAAAACAGGAATAGGAGCATTAAAGTATAATTTGTTGTAGTCTATATTCTTCAGTTATTCAAGTAAAAGTGACCTCTTGTATGCATCCACAGAACGTCAATTCACTTACCACTTATATCTTGTCAGTATGAGAAAGACTACGATATAAGTTCCTCTCGGTGTTTTTGCGTTGTTTCTTTGAGCGGATATATATGTTAAGGTATATAGTTCATTGTATCCATGTAACATCAATTCACTCATTACTTAATATTATCAGCATGAAGGAGACTAGCTGTTATGTTCCTGTCAGTGCTTTTGCTTTATTTGTTTGAGCTGATTAAGAAGTATATGCTAAAGCAGACTCATTTTTATGCTTGGAATGATTAACTATTGGAGACGTGACTATTTTGTTCTCATTTCCCATACTAAGAGAAAACACATGGGTCGGTATTTTTAGAAACTTCCGCCCCTCAAATCAACTATTTCCAAAGTCCAGGAAAAGAGACTAAGCGGATTTTCATGAGCGTTTTTAACTTTGAGGTAAAAAAAGAAGGGTTAAACTACCACCGGGGTCATTGAACTACCTGTGGAAATGCTCAAATCGCCTACGAAAGCCTTGTCAAATATGTGTGATTGGACGCCGAAATAATCAAGACGCCCTTCCTCCCTCTGTTGATTCATCTTTTTGCCTCACACCTTACACACGGCCTTAGCAAGCAGCGCTGTACACACTATAACACGGCAGGGGATCTTTTCTCTGATGGTGACCACGCTGACCACTAACCAACCCGCACGACAACCTAGCCCGCGGCCACTCGCCACCCACCACAGGTTTCACTTTTATTGGCGTTATTTTTAGCCGCCGCGTGCGTATATATCTCTAACACGAAAACTGAGGAGACTTAGAAACATCTCTCTTTCTCGCTATGTGTAATATATATAGCTGAAGTGCATGGTGTGTGTTAGCTCAGCGCCTACACCGAGCTAATTAAGACTGTCACCCATTTATATATACTTCCTAAACGGGTGTTAATGTACTTTATTACGCGAAGTACGTCAACGAGGGCGGTAGAAAGTACTTAAAATGTTTACGTATTTACTTTTTTACGCGCTTTTCTTAATTGCGCAAAAAGTACGTAAAAATGGTGCTAAACGTACGCAGATAGCACGTACTGGGGCAGCTGAGTATAACTTGCTATATATAGAAGAGGGGGAAATATCCACAGATAAATTAAAATGTCCAGAGGGGGGAATTAATTTGTTAGGGGAAAATGTCGGTGGGAAGAGGTCCAAGAGGGTATTAAAATGTCTTGCAGGATGTATGGGAGGAATGGGAAGATCGAGCCGCCTAAATTTTAAACCATTGGCCGCTGACTCACTCACCTGATGTTTGTGCGATAACGTAATGGCCTGAATCATTGTGCATCCTACAGACTCCTACTCCATGAAGGCTGATGCTGTTGTCTTGTATGGAGATGCTGCTGAGATGCTGATCGAGATGCTGAGAGGCTGCGATGCTGTAGTTTTGCATGGAGAAGGAGCCACTGATAATTTAACGGACTGAATATATATGAGCGGGATACTTAAAAAAGAAACCCCAATGCTGTAGTCTTGTTGCATGGAGAGGATAATTAAGCTGCCGTTGAGATGCTGTAGTTTTGTATGGATCGAGAAAGCGCCGGTGATGATAATGGAGTGAATAAGTGTCCGGGATACTATAAAAGACTGATAATGTAGTCTTGTTGTATGGAGATGAGAAACCGCCGTTGAGATGCTGCAGTTTTGTATGGAGAAACAGCCGCTGATAAATGAATGGGCTGAATCATTGTGCGTCTTACTGTATATATAAGACTGATTATGTAGTCTTGTATGGAGAAGGCGCCACTGAGATGCTTCTGGGATGCTGCGAGAGGCTGCAGACGCTGAGAAATAGTGCCGGTGATAATTTAATGGACAGAATCATTGTGTCCTATTATACATGTTAAATACTCATACTGTTAAATACTGATGTTGACGTTTTCTAGAGGGAATCTGCCGTTGAGATGCTTCTGGGATGCTAATTAAGATGCTGATGAGATGCTGATCGGGATGGTGCTGGGATTCTGTGCATATCCTATTATCTAAAGACTAATGCTGGTGTAGTCGTGTATGGGGAAGGCAAATTAAACCCCCAGAAGGTGTTACCCCGAGCGAGGAGACCGGCGGTGGAATTGGAGGGAAAAAAAGCGTTTAAAATCTTGAACTTGAATACCCCGCGATGCATATGCTGCTGAAAGGCTGAGATGCTGATCGGGATGGTGCTGAGATGGTGTGCATCCTACTATCTAAAGACTGATGCTGCTGTATTTTTTTTTTGTAGGGAAGCTGCCATTGAGATGCTTCTGGGATGCTGAGATGCTGTATGGTGCTGAAATAGTGTGCATCCTACTATCTAAAGACTGATGCTGCTGTAGTTTATTTTATAGGGAAGCTGCCATCGAGATGCTTCTGGGATGCTGAGATGCTGTATGGTGCTGAGATGGTGTGCTTCCTACTATCTAAAGACTGATGCTGCTCTGATAGGCGTGTAGGGGAAGGCAAAGCAACCAAACAAGCCCCCAGAAGGCATTACCCGGGGCGAGAAGACCGGCGGTGGAATTGGAGGGAAAAAAACGTTTAAAATCTTGAACTTGAATCCCCCGCGATGTTGAGATATGCTGCTGAAAGGCTGAGATGCTGATCGGGATGATGCTGAGATAGTGTGCATCCTACTATGTAAAGACTGATGCTGCTGTAGTTTTTTTTATAAGGAAGCCGCCGTTGAGATGGTTCTGGGATGCTGAGATGCTGTATGGTGCTGAGATACTGTGCTTCCTACTATGTAAAGACTGATGCTGCTGTAGTTTTTTTTATAAGGAAGCCGCCGTTGAGATGGTTCTGGGATGCTGAGATGCTGTATGGTGCTGAGATAGTGTGCATCCTACTATCTAAAGACTAATGCTGCTCTAATAGGCGTGTAGGGGAAGGCAAAACAACAACAAAATACCCAGAAGGCATTACCCGGGGCGAGGAGACCGGCGGTGGAATTGGAGGGAAAAAAAAACGTTTAAAATCTTGAACTTGAATCCCCCGCGATGTTGAGATATGCTGCTGAAAGGCTGAGATACTGATCAGGATGATGTTGAGATAGTGTGCATCCTACTATGTAAAGACTGATGCTGCTGTAGTTTTTTTTTTATAAGGAAGCCGCCGTTGAGATGCTTCTGGGATGCTGAGATGCTGTATGGTGCTGAGATGGTGTGCTTCCTACTATCTAAAGACTGATGCTGCTCTAATAGGCGTGTAGGGGAAGGCAAAGCAACCAAACAAGCCCCCAGAAGGCATTACCCGGGGCGAGGAGACCGGCGGTGGAATTGGAGGGAAAAAAACGTTTAAAATCTTGAACTTGAATCCCCCGCGCGGGCCTGGCCATGGCGGGCTTTACCAAAACACAGCGAGGCGCCAAAATATAAGGACACCCTGCACTATACACGCCACTGAGACGATACCTACTGTGCTAACGTTTAATATCATCCCATTTATGTGTCCCAAGTGAGGGTGAGAGGCCGGGGGATCAGCAGGGGAGTCAGCAGAGGTGCCCGGCAGGTGGTCAGCAGGTCCCCAGCTGACCCAACGTCAACACCTTGGCGCCCAGCACGCAGCTCAGCCTCAGCACTTCAGGGCCTCCTCCTCCCCGGGAACACGGCTGCCATGGACCTAGCGGCGGAGTCTGGGTACGTGGGAACCTGGCGGGTACTCACTGTGGTCCAGGCCATGTGTGCAGGGAAACAAAGGGCAGAAAACCTGTTGGGAGGCTGGTGAGGCTGGTGACCCCATGACCAGCCTCCTCAGCCTTGTCCAGCCTCGTCAGTTTAAGGCCTAAGGGATTTTCAGGGCCTAATGGTGTACCCAGGGCCTTATGGAGTCAGTGTACAGTTGTTATGGCAGTCAGGGTTTAAGGGAGCATGCTATAGTTGTCCTCTGAGCAGGTTAAAATATGCTCAGATGTGGGTCTCTTATCTACTCGTCAGTTTAAGGCCTAAGGGGTGTTCAGGGCCTAATGGTGTACCCAGGGCCTTATGGAGTCAGTGTACAGTTGTTATGGCAGTGAGGGTTTAAGGGAGCATGCTATAGTTGTCCTCTGAGCAGGCTAAAATATGCTCAGATGTGGGTCTCTTATCCACTCGTCAGTTTAAGGCCTAAGGGATTTTTCAGGGCCTAATGGTGTACCCAGGGCCTTATGGAGTCAGTGTACAGTTGTTATGGCAGTGAGGGTTTAAGGGAGCATGCTATGGTTGTCCTCTGAACAGGTTAAAATATGCTCAGATGTGGGTCTCTTATCCACTCGTCAGTTTAAGGCCTACGGGGTGTTCAGGGCTTTATGGTGTGCCCAGGGCCTTATAGAATCAATTTACAGTTATTCTAGGAGTCAAATTTCAAGAGGCCAAGCTATAGTTATCCTCTGAGCAGGTTAAAATATGCTCAGATTTGGGTCTCTTATCTCCTTATCTCTAAACCTTTGCTCTCTAAGAACCTATTTGTATGGCTTTAACAAGTGTATATTCACCAGTTTGTTAGTAGTGAGCCTAATGGAACCCCTCCCCCAAAAAAGCTTGATCTAATATACCCCCAGGGTCACTGAGACAGGTGGGTGGTGGGGTGTACATGGGGTATTCTCCCCTCCCCCATACTCCCCTTTTTGTTTATGTTATTTTAGTTATCCTCTGAGCAGGTTAAAATATGCTCAGATTTGGGTCTCTTATCTCCTCATCTCTCTAAACATATGCTCTCTAAGAACCTATTTGTATGGCTTTAACAAGTGTATATTCACCAGTTTGTTAGTAGTGAGCCTAATGGAACCCCTCCCCCCAAAGAAAGAGCTTGATCTCCCCTAATATACCCCAGGGTCACTGAGACAGGTGGGTGTACATGTGGGTAATCTCCCTAGGTAACTTACTCCCCCTTGATCCACTGTTTTTTTGTAGTTTATGTTATTTTAGTGTTCTCTTGTCTTACTGTGGTTGTGAAGAATATGGTCAGATGAGGGTCACTATCTCCTCATCTCTCTAAACAGATATGCTCTCTAAGAACCTATTTGTATGGCTTTAACAAGTGTATATTCACCAGTGTGTTAGTAGTGACCTTAATCAAAGCCCTCCCCCCAAAGAAAGAGCTTGATCTCCCCTAATATACCCCAGGGTCACTTAGACAGGTGGGTGTACATGGGGTAATCTCCCTAGGGAACATACTCCCCCTTGATCCACTTTTTTGTTGTTTCTGTTTTTTTAGTGTTGTTTTGTCCTACTGTGGTTGTGAAGAATTGTAAACACATGTTAATTATATAGAAATGCCCTTGTTTTGATCATCATTCAGGTTGGTCAGTGAATCTGTTAATAGTTTGTCATGAAGGTATTGTGTAGCTAAGAGGAGATAATCACAGGAATAATCACCTTGACTTATAGAGTATGAGGAGAGAATTAGTTTGACCAGAGAATCACCTTGACTGATAGAGTATGAGGAGAAAATTAGTTTGACCAGAGAATCAGTGTGAATAAATTTCTAAACATTTTGACATGAGAATGACTCCATAATTCTTGTTTATAGGAAACGTAGGTATGACAAGGAGAACTCTGAGACTGCTGTAAAATGCACACGCTGGAGCCTCGGGGGGGCCGTGGGCACCGACCCGCCCCTGCTGGCTGACATGGGGCTGGCGGTGCTGCAAGACGAGGAGATCGTTGCTTGTGCCCCCAGCCGCATTGCCACCCCCTCCCCCCTCCCCCCCACACAGTGCCACTCCGCTGGTGCCTCCCCTCCCCTTACAGTGAGTTGCATTAAGCAGTTTGGTTTAGTTTTGTTGAATTATTAATTTATGGTATCTATTCTATATTTTCACATTTATCGGGTTGGAGTTCTTATTTTCAGAGGTAGAGTTGTCTGTGTGATTGTATAGTATTTGTATTAGTAATATTTCTGAGTGATTTAGTTTCCTTTGCATTTTCTTGTTTTCCATTTCGGTTTGAGACTTGATTCTTGAGGACATATTATTTTCATCGTGTTATGGTCTCAGTGTCTTGGCATAGTCTTTCTCACTTGTTGCTCATGGTTTGATATGTATATTTGATGAATTAAACTATTGACAGAATATTGATTTAAGTGTATTGTGGATATGTTTTGGAAGTTACAAGAGGAAGAATGGATGTGAAAACAGATAAACGTGGCAGGTTCTATATGTTTTGTTTTATGTAAGTTTTTAGTTTATTGTATTCTTCATTCTCTTTGTGCTCTAAATGTATTGTTTGCTTCAGGTTCAGGGGTATGTGAAAACAGCTAAAAGTGGCAGGTTCTATATGTGTTGTTTGCTGAGTTTACTTGTTTATTGCTATCTTCATTTTCTTTGTGTTCCTAATGTATTGTTTTCTTCAGGTTCTACACAATGTGGACCAGAATATCCAGAGTCAAGAGACCTTCATCCCCGACACCACAGGAAGCGCTGCAGAGTTCTTTGTTTATAAGCGCAGGAAAACGGATATTATAGGTGGAGATGGTGAGTCACTTGCCGTAACATTTAACAAGAACGGAATGTCGCTCAAAACTAGAAATATAATAGAAAGTTTCATCTCTTAACTAGTGCACAGGGAATGGATGTATTGAAGGCTACACTTAATCTATCGTAGAGGAACATTACATTATTATTACAGTCTTCTGCCTCACAAACTCTGCTGCAGTGTTGCCTCTCTTGCTGTCTTATATCAATATTTTCATTCTGACTGCTCTTCTGAACTTGATAACTGCATGCCTTCACCCATCCTGTGGCCCCACTGCACATGTCTTTGTATTCTATCTCATGCCTACGCTATCCAAATGCCTTATGCAAGAGTTAACCAGCACCTTCATTCCTCCTGGTAAACTCTGGAACATCCTTCATTACATTACATCATTTTCCTTTCCAGACAAATTCAATAGGATGTCCGACGAGCTCATTCTGGCAGTGTTTCGGTGGCTCCCTAAGTTCATGCTGGCCAGATGTGCGCAGGTCAGTCGCCGCTGGAAGAGAATGGCCTTCGACGAGTCACTGTGGCGCAGGCTTGACGTGGGCGGCAAGACTCTAAGGCCCGGGGTAGTGGGCCGAGTCATCCTCCGCGGCTGCAGCATTCTACGGCTGGCCAAGGCTGAGGTGAGGCATGAGTGGGAGTCCGAGTAATGTGCATCATCCTTTAGCCAGTACAGAAAATATAGGTATGCCTCGTATATTCCAGGTGATATTAGAAAACTAAGAACCCAGTGGTCAGACTTGTGTATTGGAGAGTGGTACTGGTAACATAAAGGAAGATTCTTGATTGGCTGTTGACTGCAGTATACTTTCATCCATTCCACTAGCTTTGTGCATGTTTTTAACCCCTTGACTGTGGATTTCTTACAAGAAGACATCACCAAGCTACAGGAATGGAACAAAAAGTGGCTGCTATAATTCAATGAAGAAAAATGTAGTCTTGTACCTTGGGAGGGGATAAGGGATGGGTTAAGGCCATATTTATGATGCTTGTGTTGTCTTCCAGGTGGGCAGCCCAATCTTCTCGCCCCAGCTCCAACACCTGCCCACCCTGATGCCTGTGAGGAGTAAGCTGCAGTACCTTGACCTCAGCATGGCCGCCATCCAGCCACAAGGTGAGGGAGATAAATAACACCACCTGAAACATGGACTCCTTCATGCTCTGACTGTTTGGTTATGTTGTCTTGCCTTCAAAAGAAACAGTATAATCAGAGGTCTCAGAATATTATGTTATATAATGGGGATTAATTTGAGACAGTACAACGAACTTAAGTAGTCATCACAAACTTGCTACTTGGTGATTTTCATGTAAAGTATTAAATTAGTATGATGTAAATATAGCACAGTTTACACATTGTTGATATCACAATTAGATATGTATTATTATTATTATTATTTTTAGTGTTGTTTAGCGTAAGAGGAACTACTGAGTACATGTGACCAGAAGATGATCATTATTATTATTGTTTTAGTGTTGGTCCAGTCGAAAGAAATGCTGAGTTTGTGTCAGACGTAAAGATTATTATTATTATTGTTTTTTGTGTTGTCTAGCCTTGGAGGAGCTGCTGAGTGTGTGTTGGGACCTGAAGAAGCTGAGCCTGGAGCACTGCACCCTCACCCAGGAGGTCTGCCAACACATCGCCAACAACACCTCCCTGGAGACCCTCAACCTGGCCATGTGCTACGGCCTCTGCTATGCCTTCCTGGTCAACATCCTGGCGCAGTGCAAAAAGTGAGCGGAGGAGCCATATGAAATTTATGGTCTTAATACGGATTGCTGTTTTAGTCGGATAGGGGGCTTTGTGGTGCAGTGGTTAGCACACTCGGCTCACAACCGAGAGAGCCCGGGTTCGATTTCCGGGTGGAGTGGGAAAATTTGGGCGGCTTTTCCAATACCCTACGCCCCTGTCCACCCAGCAGTGAATGGGTACCAGGTATTAATCAGGGGTTGTGTCCCGTCTCCTGGGATCCGTTCCCTTCTATAATTCCTTCCCCCTCCTGTCTCTCTTCGGCATATGACCACAGATGTTGCGCCAACTAAACGAAACTTTCCAACTTTTTTAGTCGGATGATTCTAGGCCATTAGTTAGGCTCTAGGATTTGATTTCTGTAATTCCTATGATGCAGAAAAGATGAGCATGTTAAAATAAGGTGACTGGATGTAACTGTGAGTAAAATGTTAAGTTACTTAATTTCTTTTTCTTCTTTTCATTTAACATTCTTATTTTTTTATTTACTGCAACACTCTGATCTTTCCTGCATTATAGGAACTTAACCGTAATGATAAGTACAAGCATTACAGATTGACTATTTATTATGATCATTTAACTAATCTGCTTTTACCTCATCCCACCAGACTACAGTGCTTGAATTTAGCGTGGACGGGAATGAGTTCTGAGGACCTGCGTGTGGTCTGCCGTCGCTTCCCTCCCTCCCTGGAGCGACTTAACCTCTCAGGCTGCCGGAACTCCCTCACAGACTCACGTAAGAACCTGCCTTGCCATAAACACCTGACACTTGCAGCTTATGTAGGAGTGTTACACTGTAGATGTGTTCTGACAGTTTGTGGGCCCTGCAGACTTATTATTATTATTTTCATTATTAAGGTGCAGGAAAGGGCATCAAGGGAAAGTAAAAAATTGATAGATCCAGACAGTCCCCTCAATGACCAGACATGGATATGAAAAATAGAGTGACAGTAATATAAGGAGAAGAACGGGAAAAAAAGGGACACAAACTGTACCTCATGAGTTAATATCAGGGTGTTTACTTTTGCTTTAAACTTATCACTGTCAACAAGAGGAACACTAGACCCCTTCTGACCGTTTGCTGACCCTGCAGATGTCCGAGTGTTGTCCGAGCAGAGCATTGGCCTGGTGGAGCTTGACCTGAGCGATGCCACTCACCTCACTGCCAACGCCGTGTCCTCCATCGCCAAGAACCTCCACCGCGTTGAGTACCTCGCCTTCTCCCGCTGCTACACCATCCAGCCAGACACATACCTGTAAGTCCTTCCCTCACCTTCCCTCCTCCACTGTTGTGTGTATGCTATTGATAGGGAGGATCTGTTTTGAGAGGATGTGAATGTGTTTTTTCTTTGTAATTCTTTTTATTTTAAGTAGGTATAACTGTGATGTAAGTGTTTTTTGTTTTACTTTTGTTATCTTTGGTACATATAAATGTGCTGATATGTAAAGTTGATTGGTTCAGCTTTTTGTAAATAGGAGAATCAGGTGGGGTTTTTAGGAAGTGTATTGCTAGGGTTTCATCTTTATAATACTCATGTCAGTTCAGGATTGGTCTAGCTTTTGTAATGTGTAATTAATGACTCAGCTGGGTGTATAGAAATCTGTTTTGTATGTGCTATTTTTCTTTGTAATATTTTCTTGTTTCAGGGTGGGTTCAGCTATCTTAATGTAAATGGATGAATCAGATGGGCTTTTAGAAGTCTGTTTTGATATTTGTACTCCTGCTCATAAGCTTTCTTCCATTCCAGAGAGCTCAAGTCGATGCCAAACCTGATGTACCTGGACGTCTATGGCATCCTAAATGACGCCGCCTTGTGCACACTGAAGCAGTCCCTCCACCACGTCAAGGTCAACAAGTACCTATTCTCCTCCGTGGCCCGACCCACAGTGGGCATTCGTCGAACTTCAGTATGGGGTTTGAGGGTCAGAGACTAGCAGGGTGTAGAGGTGACTAGACATGCGAGTTGATGGTACCCAAGTGGTCATTTTCAGCTCATTCCTTCCTCACCGCTGAACCTAACCTAACCTAACTTGGCAACCTAACAAGCTGGGGGAGGTGTGGGGGAGGGCAGGTGCCAGTGTGCAGTATATCAGATGTGTTCAACATGTGATCAGTTCGTAAGTCGTAATTGTTAACTCTAGTATTAAGGATTAGGATGTGACAGAAAGGAAACATACAAGTCATTCTACCAGCCCACACTAACTAGTCTTGGCATACTGACAGAAAGCCACCCTTTGTCTGGGTTGTTAGCAGATGAAAGAAAGAAAACATTGAAGCCCTTAGGAAGTAGATTAATAAGGGCCTGAATTATTTGATATTAGTAATAAAAAAGTGTATTCAGCAGCCATTTCATGCATTATATGTAAAAGTTTTTGTAAGTACTTGGCAAGCGATCTCTTTTACAAAATAGTATTGACCAAGATCTCTGTTGTCGAAGTATGGTAGTGTATTCATCAAGTTTGTGATAGTTTAGATTGACGAGAGTAATGTTTCCACCCTGCAGGAAGTCCTACCAAAGAAACATTCCAAGACTTGACTCAACACAACATTCTTACTCACTCACAAGCCTCATGAATACCTTTGTATATAGTGACACAATGTACATGAACCGTCCTGTGGGGGAAGCCAGGTATTAGTGGGTCAGTAGTACTGTAGGAGGTCCATTTAATCTTCCTCGTATAAGATAATCAGCAGTGTTGCAAATTAATAGAAAAAAATAGGATAAGTTATGAAGGATAATTTCATCATGTAAAATGTTAAGTGATTGGCTGCAATGAAAGGTTTAAGAATTTAGGATTGCTGAGTGTTCTACTTTAGGACATTTGTTATAAAATTTGTGAACGGAACAAAGTATGGTGCTGGAAAGTCTCCCTCACAATCACCTAGAATGCGTATGATGAAAGCTGTAGAGATAAGGAGTCATGTTGTAAATACATCCCTTGGCAATTTTATAACTATTTTGTTTAGTTGTGCTGAGGGTGAGGAGGGTGTTCAGAGGGAAGGACATGTACATAGTAGCTGCCTTGTCCAGCCTGACGCCGTCCTGGAGGGAGAAGGGAAGAGGGGCCTCGTTTTCACTGCCAGTTGTCAATGCTCATTCTCTCACCATTTGCTGTTTTGTTTTTAATCCTTTCAGGCTCAACTCATGTAGATTACAGTATCTCTGAATCCATGTTTGTCATACACTTTCTTTTAAAATTGTTTGTTTTATATCCTTACTGATGTGTTCCTGGATAAATTATGTGTATTCTGTTGGATTTATGCATGACTTTTTATGTTGTATTAGTCTTTGTTAACAATGATGTGGAGCAAAAGGGCGGTTATAGAGGTTCAAACGTTCCCGGGTGGAGAGGGTGGCGACAGTGGGGGAGGGGTTTTGCAGAGTAGGTTAGGGACTGTAAATTAGGTTCATCTACTCCTAAGTCAAATATAATCAAACATTTAGTCCTTTATTACAGTTGTTCTAGCCCAGGGGTGATTATAGAGGTTCAAACGTTCCCAGGCGGAGAGGGCGGTGGTGGTGGGGGGTTTACGAGTAGGTTAGGGACTGTAAATTAGGTTAATCTACTCCTAAGTCAAATATAATCAAACATTTAGTCCTTTGTTAGTTATTCTAGCCCAGGGGTGGTTACAGAGGTTCAAACGTTCCCGGGCGGAGAGGGCGGCGGCGTTGGGGGATTTACAAGTAAGTTAGTGAGTCTAGGTTAAGTTATCCCACTCCAAAGTGAACCCAAACAATATATTTCGTCCTCTATTACAGTTATTCCAGCCCAGGGATGGTTAGAGGTGTTTAAACGTTCCCGGGTTGAAGGGGCGACAGTGGCTGGGGGCTTGTAGAGTAAGTTAAAGACTAAGTTGGGTTCATATACTCCCAAATCAAATAGAGGGAAGTATTTCGTCCTTTATTACAGTTGTTCTAGCCCAGGGGTAGTTAAAGAGGTTCAAACGTTCCTAGGTGGAGGGGGTGGGGGCGGTGGGGTAGTTAGGAGTAGGTTAGGGAGTCCGTTAAGTAATCCCAGTCCTAAATGAACCCAAACAAAAATAATTCGTCCTATATTACAGTTATTCTAGCCCAGGGATGGTTAGAGGTGTTTAAACGTTCCCAGGCGGAGAGGGAGGCGACAGTGGGGAGGTTGCGGAGTAGGTTAGGGACTGTAAATTAGGTTCATCTACTCCGAAGTCAAACAGAAGGAACTATTTCGTCCTTTATTACAGTTGTTCTAGCCCAGGGGTGGTTATAGAGGTTCAAACGTTCCTGGACGGAGATGGGCAGCGATGGTGGGGGGTTTATAAGTAGGCTAGGGACTGTAAATTAGGTTCATCTACTCATAAGTCAAATATAATCAAACATTTAGTCCTTTATTACAGTTGTTCTAGCCCAGGTGTGGTTCTAGAGGTTCAAACGTTCCCGGACGGAGATGGGCGGCGGTGGTGGGGGTTTTACGAGTAGGTTAGGGACTGTAAATTAGGTTCATCTACTCTGAAGTCAAATAGAAGGAAGTATTTCGTCCTTTATTACAGTTATTGTAGCCCAGGGGTGGTTATAGAGGTTCAAATGTTCCCGGGCGGAGGGGGCGGCGGTGGTGGGGAGTTTGCGGAGTAGGTTAGGGACTGTAAATTAGGTTCATCTACTCCGAAGTCAAATAGAAGGAAGTATTTCGTCCTTTATTACAGTTATTGTAGCCCAGGGGTGGTTATAGAGGTTCAAACGTTCCCGGGCGAGGGGGGGCAGCGGCGGTGGGGGAATTACGAGTACGTAGGTTAGGGAGTCCGTTAAGTTATCCCAGTCCTAAATGAACCCAAACCAAATATTTCGTCCTCTATTACAGATATTCTAACCCAGGGGTGGTCATAGGTGTTCAACGTTCCCGGGTTGAAGGGGCGGCAGCGGTTGGGGGATTGTAGAGTAAGTTAAAGACTAAGTTAGGTTCATCTGAAATGCCAGGATTTTTCTCTTTACAACACTCCCACACGACCACTGCGTGTAACGAAACACACGAGAAATTAATCCAGGCAAGGAAAGGTTTGCCGGCGCCGGGGATCGAACCCGCAACCAGCGTAACGGGAGAGCCACTCCTTTACCAGTCGGCCAAAGAGGTACCCCACTGGCTAAGTGGATTATGGGAGGCTCGCCCATCAGGCAAGTCAGCACTCCACATCTACTCCCAAATCAAATAGAAGGAAGTATTTCGTCCTTTATTACAGATGTTCTAGCCCAGGGGTGGTTATAGTAGTTCAAACGTTCCCGGGCGGAGAGGGCGGCGGCGGTGGGGAGGTTGCGGAGTAGGTAAGGGACTGTAAATTAGGTTCATCTACTCCTAAGTCAAATATAATCAAACATTTAGTCCTTTGTTACAGTTGTTCTAGCCCATGGGTGGTTATAGAGGTTCAAACGTTCCCGGGCGGAGAGGGCGGCGGCGGTGGGGAGGTTGCGGAGTAGGTAAGGGACTGTAAATTAGGTTCATCTACTCCTAAGTCAAATATAATCAAGCATTTAGTCCTTTGTTACAGATGTTCTAGCCCAGGGGTGGTTAAAGAGGTTCAAACGTTCCCGGGCGGAGAGGGCGGCGGTGGCGGGGGGTTTACGAGTAGGTTACGGACTGTAAATTAGGTTCATCTACTCCTAAGTCAAATATAATCAAACATTTAGTCCTTTGTTACAGTTGTTCTAGACCAGGGGTGGTTATAGTGGTTCAAACGTTCCCGGGCGAGGGGGCGGCGGCGGTGCGCACGTCGCGGCGAGGCTGGTGGCGGGCGGCCGTCACTTTGTTTACAGTTGACTCCCAGGCCGGGGCGGGGGAGGCCGTGTGTGTGATGGGCGCGGCCAGATGGCTCGGTGAACCCATGGTAGGTGCCCGTGCAGCCCCGAACCCTCAAACTATTACATAACTTGCGTGTCATTTAACGCGGAGCAAAGAAATTCATGGTGTAAGGTCATCGGGAAGGCGTGGGAGCGGGAGGAAGGAGATATGTGCTGGCGTGTGTCTTTCTGAAGGGGGCGGCGAAGGGGTGGGAGGAGGTTGTGTTTACGGCGTTTATCGTGTTTATGGAGGGCGTGTAGGCGTGGCGTGGCGTGTAAAAATCCCCCTGGAGTCTTCCCGTGTGGCGTGTGGCGTCCCGGAAAGTTTGGTAAAGTTTAGCATCATGCCTCCCCTCCTTGTCCCCTCCTCCTCCCTTTCTCCCTATTCACCTATTATGGCGTTATTTGTTGTTTTTGGAAGGCGTGTAGGCGTGGTATGGCGTGGAAAATCTCCCCAAGGCGTGTGGTGTGTGGCGTGTGTGGTTTCGGAAAGTTTGGGGAAGTTTGACATCACGCCCCTCTCCCCCGCCTCCCTTTCTCCCTATTCTCCTATCATGGCGTTATTTGGTGTTTTTGGAAGGCGTGTAGGCGTGGTGTGGCGTGGAAATCCCCCTCGGAGTCTCCCCAGGGCGTGTGGTGCGTGGCGTGTGGTGTTATCGAAAGTTTGGGGAAGTTAAACATCACTCCCCTCTCCCCCCTCCCCCTTTCTTCCTTTTCTCTGTGCTTGCTGTGTTTGTCTGTGTGTCCTCGGCCGCCAGAATGTGAGGGAGTGAAGTCTGTGGCCGTGGGAGTCGGTTGATATTGAAAGAGTGTTGGGAGTGTGTGATAACTGTAGTAATGAATCTTGAAGTCCACCAGTTAGTACTCATTTGACTACTGGCATTTTGAATCTGGTGTTTGGTGTGGGGTTTGGCTAGTGGTGTTTTGTTGATTGGTGTAAGGCAGGTTGGTTGGTTGGTTGGTGGTAAAAGTCAGCTTCTACATGGATGATGGTTGATGTAGACATTGATATATTTTTCTCTGCTTGTCCTCTAATGCTTGTACTGCTCATGATACTAATAACAAAATTGATGTCCACTTAAAGAAATAATGTAAGTGATGTTTTGTTGATTTTTTTGGGGGGAAGGCAGGTTAAGTTGAGGGCACAAGTTAACAACATGGAATTTTCTTTGTTTTGTGTACATTGATATATTTTCCTCTATCATTTCTCATCATGTGGTCAAGCAAGACTATATTAAGCAAGGTTATGTTGATGGTACAAGTTAGCTACATGGGAGATTCTTCTTTATGTTTGCTGTAGTTACATTGATATATTTTCCTTATCTTGTCCTCATCTTTCCTCATGTGGTTAAGGAAGGCTGGAAATGATACAAACCACAAATAATTTACTAGTGTTGATGGTATATTTCGCTCATCTTGTCCTTATCTTGTGGTCAGGCAAGACTGAAAATAATAGACACCACGAATAACTTAGTGTTGATGGTACTGCTATTTATATTGTGTGGTTTCTGGTGTGTGTGTGTTGTCATGCATTGGGGCAGAGATATTTATGAGAGGTTGTCAGTAAGGAGAGAGGAAAACATGAAGCTCCAGACATTATTTCTTCTTGCATAGGAATAAATCACATCTAAGAATCATGAAGTTTGTTTTGTCATTTTATATTAATATGATTTTCCTTTAATTTTGTGCAGTGAAATTCGGGTTTTGGTTTTGTTTCTAGTGTCATGAGCAGTTCAAGCATTTCAATTTTTTCCAGCAACTCTGAGAAGTAACTTAGAGTTCTCCGTAGTTAATGTTCATGAAAAGTGTAGAAGTGCCCGTTGCTATATTCACATACTCTCGATAACAGTTTTCTCTCAAGCACTAACCTCTCGAATGTCTCTCGGAAGTGACAATAAGTGCAACAGCCACTCTGGAATATTAAAGATGCAAGCGAGAGAGGCGTAAAAACAGTTAAAGCCTAGATGGACTGTTCCAGGCTATCGCTTTAAAAAACTCCTTTGACACACAGTTGTTCAACTATGCCTAACGCTTAGTGACTTCATGGTGAGAGAGGTGGTCTGTGTGTCAACCCTTCCGAGGCTATTAGATTGTATTGCTAAGCTGTAGGAATTCCTGACCTACTTTATACACACATGAGGTCTTATAATGACATTGTTTCCACCCGCCGCAAAGGTTTGTGCCCAAGAGTTCATGGCAAACTTTTTTAGGTAAACAATCGGGACACAAACAACAGGTGTCCTTTTTCTTCATATTTTTCCTCGGCTTTCACCTGGTTGTATAAAATTAATGATTCCTGTGCATCGTGTAAAGAGTATTCATGACTTTTTTGGGGCATGTAAATATTTCACACACAGTAGACGCAGTAATTTACTTTAATATTTCATCTTGCTGATTACAAAGTCATGTGTTTTATAATTAGGAGTGTGGAGGCCCATATGAATGATGCAGTCAACCGTGTTCTTTCATGCTCTGAACTTGGTTGCTAATTATTCTTTTGTGAGATCTGTCATGCCATAACTTTGCTCTATTCCAAATAATTCCCATAACCAGTGACATAAAAAGGCTAAAGGTTCCTTATCCTTACATCGCCTACCCATCACAGCATTATTATTTGCATCATTGTCGAATTATCACAGCATGCTAATTAGGGGCTGGGTGGCTCTGTGGGTATGGTGCTCGGCTTATTACTGAAAGGTTGCGAGTTTAATCCTGGTTCACGTTAGCTTCTAGGAAAGGATAGAACGCTCATGTGGTTTTATCTGCTTACCTCGGAGAAATTCATACCTTACCATTTCAATCACGTTATCCTATCCATTACTTTTCCTGTTGGTTGTAGAGATCACTGTAGTAGTTCTGCTTCCATTTGACTTTTCACCACATCAGGGAAACCAAAAACAAAACTTACTCATCCATCAACAAACTTTTAGGAGCTGCATGTTTTTCCATTCTGTTTTTTTAATATTTTTTTTTAGTTGGGAAGGAGAATGGAGTTATGGTGTTTTTTTGTCCCTGTTTTTTTCTTCTGCAGTGATTTTTTTCCTTCTCCATTACCTTTATGTTCTCACTAGCAAATGCCGAAGGTCAGAGATTAGGGTAGAATTCGTAATCAGTTAATATATATATAGAGAGAGCGAGCGAAAAAGAGAGCGCTTACATGAGCTCGATTAATTACAATGCAGTCTTTTTATATCCTTGTTTCCCCCCCCCCCCCTTTTTTTTTGTATCCCCTTCCTATGCAGTCCCTTTTAAATCCTCTCCTACATTTTCCTTTTTTTTTTTAGGGTGAAGTATTTTTCCTCTCTTTTTTTCCTCTTGCTCTTTGTGCTTGTCCTTCACTGCTGCTTCCTCTGGTGTATAAGAAAAAGGTTACTGATAAAGTTTTGCTGCTGTTTACCTGTTCACTTACCTGTATGGGCTTGTGACTTGTGCCTTCATGCTTGTAGGGTAATTGTATGGATTAGGGGAGTGTGAGGAAGTTTGGTGATGGGGGATGCAGATTTGTAGACATTGAATTGTATTGGTTCTAGGGTTTGTTTACCTTACCTTACCTCACCTAACTCTTTATTTCTCTATTCTTTCTTTATTTATCTCACTTTATTTGCCTTATTCATTTTAGCTGTCATCTTTATTGGTACTAGGGTTATTTTCATTACCTTACCTCACCTCACCTAACTCACTCTTTATTTAGCTACGGTATTCTTTCTTTTTTTATTTATTTATCTCACTTTATTTGCCTTATTCATTTTAACTGTCATCTTTATTGGTACTAGGGTTATTTTCATTACCTTACCTCACCTCACCTAACTCACTCTTTATTTAGCTACGGTATTCTTTCTTTTTTTATTTATTTATCTCACTTTATTTGCCTTATTCATTTTAACTGTCATCTTTATTGGTACTAGGGTTATTTTCATTACCTTACCTCACCTCACCTAACTCACTCTTTATTTAGCTATGGTATTCTTTCTTTTTTTATTTATTTATCTCACTTTATTTGCTTTATTCTTTGTTTATTTTTATTTTTTTGTTGTCATCTTTATTGGTTCTAGGGTTTATTTTCCTTACCTCACCAAACTCACTCTTTATTTACCTATTTTTTCTTTATTTATTTATCTCGCTCTTTATTTGCCTTGTTCTTTTTTTATTCTTTTCAGCGGTCATTTTTTTTTCACTCCATGCAAACAACACACCGATTTTCATTTCACCTCACCCCACCTCACCTTACTCGCATTATTATTTCTTTTTTCTTTATTCTTCTCATTATCATCATTTAACTCCATGCAAACAACACACCAATTTTCACCTCACCTCACCTTTTCTCACCTGTCTCCATCTCATCTCTTTCACTATTATTTTCTTTACTCTTCTTCTTCTTATTCTCATTTCACTCACAAACATCAAACCAACACTCGCCTCACTCCTTACCTTACCTTTACACACCTTTCCTTACCTGTCCTCATCTCTCTATTCATTACTTTTTTCATTGTTATTATCATTACCATCACCCATTTACTCGCAAACAACAATCCAACCGTCAGTTCACTCCTCACATTCCCTCACCTCAGCTCACGTCACTCCTTCATTATATCGTCCCAGCATTCACCTCAACATTACGTAAGTGTCGTCCACGCCTCGTTCTGGGCCTTGTTTTCCCATCACGGTCGAGGCGATGGCGGGGGAGGCTCATAAAGAGAAGGGCGCAGCACCTGATGCTTCCCACAGCCAGCAGGGGAGGGATGAGGCAGGTAGAGGGAGGGAGGGAGAGAAAGGTAGATGTAGCAAAGGGGAGGGAAGGGTTGGTGGTGGTAAAGGGAGGTGAGGCAGGGAGATGAGCAGGTAGAGGGAGGAAGGTAGATGTAAGGGGAGGGAGAAAGGTAAACATTGTAAGGGAAGGGAAGGGTTGTGGTTGCAGGGGAAAGGTAGATATCATAAGGGAGGTGAGGCAGGTAGACGAGAAAGGGAAGGAGGAAAGGTAGATAAAGTAAGGGGAAAGGAAAGGTTTGTAGTGGAAGGGGAAAGGTAGATATTGTAAGGGAGGTTCGGGAGAGGTTGAAATTGAGGTGAAACAGGGAGATAAGCAGGTTGATGAAGGAGGGAGGGAAAGGGTAATGGTAAGGAGTTTATGGAGAAGGTAGGGAGTAATAAGAGAGAGAGAGAGAGAGAGAGAGAGAGAGAGAGAGAGAGAGAGGAAGAAAACAAGAAGAGAAACAAAACAATGAAAACCTTATAAACTACAATTAACGAAAAGTGCAAACGAACTAAACTAAACTAACGAGTATCTTATTAAAAGAAGAAAACAACAACAACAAAAAAGCAATAGTATGTAGTAAAACGATAAAACACATAGATAAAACAAATATAATAAAACAGTATAGCTTCGTTTAGTAAAGTATATAACCCAGCAGCGCAAAAGGACTTCATAACAAGTGACAATGCAATCCGGATGTAGCAGTGAGCCTAGTCGTGTTGGAACCTAACGTACGAACACACAGCGAGCCGAACTGAACGAAAGCCCGGTGCGTTGCATATCGGCGGAGTTTAATATTCATCGTCGGCGTGATGGGCTAAAAGTTAAGGCAAATGACGAAACGGGGAGCGATAGCGTCAGGGAAATAGAAAATGGATTGTGGATGACTATAACATGCATGGGAGATGGGAGGAGGGGGGTTAGGGGTAACTATTCATACATTTATTTATTTATCAGGGAAATAGAAAATGGATTGTGGATGACTATAACATGCAAAGAGGGGGGGATGGGAGGAGGGGGGATAGGGGTAACTATTCATACATTTATTTATTTATTAGGGAAATAGAAAATGGATTGTGGATGACTATAACATGCGAAGCGGGGGGATGGGAGGTGGGGGATTAGGGGTAACTATTCATACATTTATTTATTTATCAGGGAAATAGAAAATGAATTGTGAAGGACTATAATATAACATACGAATAGGAAGATGGGGTGAGGAGGAGGGGTTCAGGGGTAACTATTCCATTCATTTATTTATCAGGGAAATGGAAAGTGTATTGTTGGGGGTCTATAATATGACATGCAGAAGTTTTTTTTTGGGGGGGGGGGGGTAAGGAGAAGGGGGTAAGGGGTAACTATTCCATTTATTTATTTATCTGGGAAATAGAAAACGGATCACGGGGTTGGGACTTTTACACGTTTGAGGGGACACTGTTCTATTTTATTTATTTATTGGTACGTGGATCATTTTTGTCGCTCTCTCTCGGGCGTGTTAATTGAGGTTCGCAAAAGTTGACTGAGGAAAGAGGCTTAGAGATGTTAGGATGATTACGTGTGTTTGTTTGTGTGTGTGTGTCTGTGTGTGTGTGTGTGGCTTTGCGTATCGAGAGAGAGAGAGAGAGAGAGAGAGAGAGAGAGAGAGAGAGCAGAGAAAAGAAAGACAAGAGGAGGGAAAAAGGCAAAAATAAAAATAAAAATAGTAGTTATGAGAGAGAGAGAGAGAGAGAGAGAGAGCAATAAGACTGTGATCTGTCGACAAAGAGGGGAGTGTTTTTGCAAAGATAAACATAATAACTAGATGTAAGCTTTAATAAAGATGATGTGTGTGTGTGTGTGTGTGTGTGTGTGTGTGTGTGTGTGTGTGTGTGTGTTTAACCTTGTCTAGTCTTTCCAATAATGGTGTAACTGTTTTGACTAGTTTTACATATTTGAAACTACTACTACTACTACTACTACTACTACTACTACTACTACTAACCATACCAGCTAACCTTCCTAACACCACTAGCACAGCTCTCATACATCCACCACTAACCTCTCCCCTCTCCCTCTTTCTCTCTCCTCAGGGTGGATGTAGGGGAGTGTTGTGGAGTGCGGGTGGGGTGTGGAGGTGGAGAGAGCTACTACTACTACTACTGCCACTACTGCTGCTACCCGACGTGCTGGCTGATACAGGTAAAGTGTGGCTATGGTTATTGTTATCTACCTGTGTGTTTGTGTACCTGTGCGTGTTTGTGTTTGTGTCTATATTCGTTTAGTTATAAGAGTACTATTTGTTTTATTATTTTATTTTACTTATCTTCATTCTCTTTGTGGCTACGGTTATCTACCTGTGTGTTTGTTTACCTGTGCGTGTTTGTGTGCTTGTTCGCATATTCGTTTAGTCATAAGAGTACTATTTATTTTATTATTTTCTTTAACTTATCTTCATTCTCTTTGTTTGTGGCTACGGTTATCTACCTGTGTGTTTGTGTACCTGTGTTTGTGTGTGTTTGTGTGCTCCTGTTTGCATACTTGTTTGGTTATACGAATGTTTGATTTAATTATCATTTTTTCTTTATTCTCTGTTTCTGTATCTTTGTTCCTGTCTCTATATTACCTTCCTTTCCCTTTATTTTTATTCTTGTTTAGTTGTAAGAGCACTTTTTTATATTTTCTTTTATCTGTCTTAATTATCTTTCTATTTCTGTTTATCTTTGTTTCTGTCTCTATATTATTATTCTTTCGTTTTTTTTCCTTTTTCTTCTTTTCTTTCTCTCTTCGTGTCTTTTCATCTACCTAAATCATTCTGTGTATATCTCTTCTTCTCTCTCCTTCTCTCTTTCTCATTTTCTTTAACTGTCCTCTCTCTCTCTCTCTCTCTCTCTCTCTCTCTCTCTCTCTCTCTCTCTCTCTCTCTCTCTCTCTCTCTCTCTCTCTCTCTCTCTCTCTCTCTCTCTCTCTCTCCTTCCTTCTCAAATCTTCTTCCTTTTTCTACCTTCTCTTCCTCTTTCTTCTTTTCTTCTCCCTCTTCATTTTCTTCGTTATTCCGTCTCTTTTTCCCCATTTTCTTCCTTTTCCTCTTAATTTCCTCTTCCAACTCTCTCTCTCTCTCTCTCTCTCTCTCTCTCTCTCTCTCTCTCTCTCTCTCTCTCTCTCTCTCTCTCTCTCTCTCTCTCTATCTCTCTCTCTCTCTCTCTCTCTCTCTCTCTCTCTCTCTTCTCTCTCTCTCTCTCTCTCTCTCTCTCTCTCTCTCTCTCTCTCTCTCTCTCTCTCTCTCTCTCTCTCTCTCTCTCTCTCTATCTCTCGCGCTCTCTCTCTCTCTCTCTATCACACTCTCTCTCTCTCTCTCTCTCTCTCTCTCTCGTTCTCTCTCTCTCTCTCTCTCTCTCTCTCTCTCTCTCTCTCTCTCTCTCTCCTCTCTCTCTCTCTCTCTCTCTCTCTCTCTCTCTCTCTCTCTCTCTCTCTCTCTCTCTCTCTCTCTCTCTCTCTCTCTCTCTCTCTCTCTCTCTCTCTCTCTCTCTCTCTCTCTCTCTCCGGCTTTCAGGTAGTGAGGTCGTTCGAGGCAACTAAACGAGGAGGAGGATGACCGCAACGGGAGTGAGATGTCGAGGAAGAGGAGGAGGAGGAGGAGGAGGAGGAAGAGGAGGAGGCGGAGGCGGCGGAGCGTTGGGTTGGGAGGAGAAGAGGAGGGAAGATGAATATTGAAGGCGAAGCGAGAGAGAGAGAGAGAGAGAGAGAGAGAGAGAGAGAGAGAGAGAGAGAGAGAGAGAGAGAGAGTTTATTACTTATTCTGGTAGTTATTTATTTTTTTATTTTATTTCCTGGTTTGATATAATTTTCAGGACATATATTTATTTATTATTATTTTTCTTCTTTATTCTTTTATTTAGACTTGAACGTTATGAATAATTTGTCTGTGTTGTGTTTTACGGATTATTATTATTATTATTATTATTATTATTATTATTATTATAATTATTATTATTATTATGGCTGTAAAACTGTCTATGTATGTACTTTTTATCGATTTATTGACACGGTGTTGTTTTTATTACTATTTTTATTGCTGTTATTATTGCCATTGTTATTATTACTACTACTATTACGACTACTACTACTATCATTATTGCTGTTGTTGTTGTTGTTGTCGTTGTTGTTGCGTCACTCAGGTCACGCCCAGGCCATTCATCTCATGGAGTGTGACAAATGGGCAGGAGAGGGGGGAGGGGGTAGGTAGGGGAAGGATAGGTCATGGGGAGGGTGCTAGGGAGGGCAGGGGATGGAAGGGGCAGCAGGGAGGGAAGAGGGAGGTAGGGTAGGTGAGTTAGCAGGGGTAAGGGGGAGGGGCAGGGAGTAAGGTAGAAGGCAGGGAAAGGTAGAATGATGGGGTAGGTTAAGGGAAGGGTAGGTAGGGGATGGGGTGGGAGGGGAGGGAAGAGAGAGGGGAGATTAGGATGTGAAATGGAAGGATGATAGAGGAGGAGGGAAGAGAGGGGAGGAGGAAGAGGAGCGTGGGGAGTGGGGAGGATTTAAGATTTCGTGGGGAAGAAGTGGAGAGGTAGGGAAGGGGTGGGAAGGGAGGAGGAAATGGGGGATTGTGATTTGAAATGGAGGGATGATGGAGGAAAGAGGAAGTAAAGGAGAGGAGGCTTGAAGAGGTTTGTGGGAAGAGGAGGAAAGGGAAGGAAGGAAGGAAGGAAAGGGGGAGAGGAAAAAAGGTAGAAAGCGAAAAGGGGAAAAACTAGAGAAAATATAGGAGAGAGAGAGAGAGAGAGAGAGAGAGAGAGAGAGAGAGCGCATCCCATTTGTGTCACTCCTGATGGAAAAATTTATGAACGTGAATAATTGCCCTTTTTTAATATATGGAAACTGACTGACCATCATTTATCATTATCATCATCATCATCATCATCATCACTACCACCACCACCACCACCATCAATCAACATCATCATTATACAAGTACTCATTATTCTCACTCATCACCACCATCATTGTTACTCGCGTTAATGAGGAGAATGAGGCTTAATGAGCAAGGTAAGGGAGGAAGACAGGTAGGTAGGTTAGGTAATTGGATAGGTTGGTTTGGTAGGTAAGGTAAGGTAAGGGTGGGCAGGTGTGTGTTTGTTAGCGACCCAGGTGAGAGTTGTACAGGTGTGTTTGCTTTAGGTAGGGATGAAAGTATACGTATTGATAGGTAAGTAATTGGTTAGGTTGATACAGGTAGGTTAGGTAAGGCAAGGGAAGGGTGTGTAGGTGTGTTTGTTAGCGGCCCAGGTGAGAGTTGTACAGGTGTGTTTGCAATGCTTAATGAGATGTTATTAACGAGAAGATTACCGGGACTTTATTTGTTGTGTTGTTATTGATGTTTTGTCGATATCAGAGAGAGAGAATTCATGGTTGACCTGGCACAAAGCTAGAGGCGGAAACACACACACACACACACACACACACACACACACACACACACACACACACACACACACACACACACACACTTGCATTCGTATATCAAATTGTTATTCTTTTTCTTTTTTCCGCATTTCACTTCCGCAGTGTAACAAAATTGTGTGTGTGTGTGTGTGTGTGTGTGTGTGTGTGTGTGTGTGTGTGTGTGTGTGTGTGTGTGTGTGTGTGTTTTGTTTCTTTATTAATGTTTTTTCTTTTACTTTTTCTTCTTTTTGTCTTTTGTTTCATTTCTGTTGTCAATATTTTTTTTTTTTTAGGGTTAGCTTTTGTTTTTATTCCTTTACCTCCTCAATTCGTCCTCTTCTTCTTCTTCCTCCTCCTCCTCCTCCTCCTCCTCCTCCTCCTCCTCCTCCGTCATGAGCAATCTATCTCCCGGTCAGCTTATCTTCGTAGTTTCAAAAGTTTCTTCTTCGATCTCTTTTAGCATTCGTACGCCCCATCCCCCCCCTTCTCTCTCTCTCTCTCTCTCTCTCTCTCTCTCTCTCTCTCTCTCTCTCTCTCTCTCTCGTCTTTTCTTTCGTTCATTTTTCACTTCCTCTTCTTCTCGTTCCAAAAGTTTCGCCTCCAAGAAGTTTTTTTATGTTTCCTAACGCCGCTACTCTTCTTCTTCTTCTTTTTCTTCTTCTTCTTCTTCTTCTTCTTCTTCTTCTTTTCTTCTTCTTCTTCTTCTTCTCTACCTCAATTTTCTTCGAACTCAATTTTGAAAGTCATGCATTCTCTCTCTCTCTCTCTCTCTCTCTCTCTCTCTCTCTCTCTCTCTCTCTCTCTCTCTCTCTCTCCCCCTTTCTCGCTCGCTGAGGCATACAGGCTTATCTTTGTTCGTGAGTGTGTGTGTGTGTGTGTGTGTGTGTGTGTGTGTGTGTGTGTGTGTGTGTGTGTGTAATCCGGGACCAATGGAGAATTGCAACATTAGGGGGGGAAATTAGGTCACGTGATCGGGATAGGCCTATTCTGGTGGTGGTGGTGGTGGTAGTAGTGGTGATGGTGGTGGTGATGATTGTGGTGGTGATGATGGTGATGGAAGAAGAGAGAGAGAGAGAGAGAGAGAGAGAGAGAACACTAGGGTATCTCTCAACACACACACACACACACACACACAGTCACACGTCATACAAGGTTTCTTTTTCCTATTTTTCTCTCAAGATTCTGCCTCCTCCTCCTCCTCCTCCTCCTCCTCCTCCTCCTCCTCCTCTACCTCGATCGTTATTCCTCCTCTCTCCATTCCCTTAAATTGGCTGCTTCCTCTGACTTTCCTATTTCTCTCCACCTCCTCCTTTTTCCTCTCCTCCTGATGTCCCTCCTCCTCCTCTTCCTCTTTCTCCAACTTTCCTCTTCCTTCCCTTTCCCTCCTTTTACGCCTATTGCTTTTCCTCTCCTCCTATTCCTCTTCCTCTTCCTAATCATCATCATCATCATCGTTCTATTCCTTCTCGTCTCTCCCAACTTTCCTCTTCCTCTCCCTTTCATTTCCACTTTCTCCTCCCCTCCTCTTCCTCTTCCTCTTCCTCTTCCTCCTCCTAATCATCATCTTCGTTCTATTCCTTCTCGTCTATCCCAACTTTCCCCTTCCTCTCCCTTTCATTTCCACTTGCTTCCTCCTCTTCCTCCTCCTCCTCCTCCTCCTCCTGCCGGTGCTGTGTAATGGGCGTGGGCCACTGAGCCACCTGACAACCTGGCCAAACTTTTAATGAAAGGCTCGCCCTGTCACCACGACGGAATTACCAATGTGTGCTACCTCGCTCTTGTTCTTGTTCGCTAATAGCCCGCTCTGCCTCCCTGCCTCCCCTCCTGTCTCCCTCCCTTCCTTCCCTTCCGCCCTTATGTTCCTCCCTCCCTCCCGAGTGTCCCTCTCTCCCTCCCTCTCGTCCCCTTCCTCCTGTATTCCACCCCTCTGTTGCTCTCCTCTTTCGCATCCTCTACCTCTCTCGTTTCCTTCCCTTTCTGTCCCTTCCACTGTCTCCGTTCACTCTGTTTCTCCCTCCCTCTCTCCTTTTCTCATGTTCCTCTACCTTCCCTCTCTATCCCTTCCACTGTCTCCATTCTCTATGTTTCTCCCTCCATCTCTCCTTTCCTCTTCCCTCTCCTACGTTCCTCCCTTCTGTTCCTCTCCCCTCGTTTCCTTCCTTCTCCGTCCCTTTCACTGTTCGACCATTTACAGCCGCCTCTGCTTCTATCGTGAGCGTTCTAAGTGTTGCATCATCTGAGGTTCATGCTGATCAAGTAGCAATAACAATGTGGTTCTCAGAGTTCTTAGTTGTCTCTCTCACGACCCGCCCATATGGTTAACTTGTGGTGCTCTCTTGGTTTCTCCCTCTCCCCTCTCTCCCCTCTCTTCTGTTACTCCCTTCTCCCCTTCTCTTTCGCGTCCTCCTCCTTCCCTCCTTTCATTCTCTTCTTCCTCTCTGTTCCTCTCTCCGTCTCCCTCTCTCTGCCCTTTCTATGTTCCTCCCTTCTCCCCTTCTCCTCTTCCTTTCCTCCTTTCTTTCTCTCTAGTTCTTTCATTCGCTTCCTTCTCCCTGTTCTCTCTCCGTCTCCCTCTCTTCCCTTTCTCATGTTCCTCCTTTCTCTCCGTCTCCTCTTTCCCATTCTCTTCCTTCCCTCCTTTCTTTCTCTTCCTCCTCCCTCTTCCTCTCTCCATCTCCCTCTCTCCCCTTTCTCATGTTCCTCCCTTCTCCCTTTCTCCTCTTACGCATCCTCTTCCTTCCCTTCATTCTTTCTCTCTTGTTTTCTCCCTTCTTCCTCTCTTCCTTCCTTCCTTCTTTCTGTCCCTCTTCCTTCCTTGTTTCCTTGTTTCCCCTTTGGTTTATGTTTCCTTTTTCTCCCCCTTTTCGCTTGTCCTCCTCTTCCTCTCTTCTTCCTTTTCTCTCTCTCTTTCTCTCTCTTTGTCCCTTTCTCTTTCTTTTTACTTCATCCGCTTCTGTCTTTTTCTTATTCCTCTTTTTCTTATTTTCTTTCTTTCCAGTTCTCTCTTATCTTCTTTCTCTTCCTTTCCTCTGATGCTTCTTCCAACTTTCCTTTCTCTCTCTCTCTCTCTCTCTCTCTCTCTCTCTCTCTCTCTCTCTCTCTCTCTCTCTCTCTCTCTCTCTCTCTCTCTCTCTCTCTCTCTCTCTCTCTCTCTCATTCGTTCTTTCATCCTATTTTCCTCTCCAGTCCTTTTCCCAGACCAGTCCTTCCCTCCTCCTCCTCCTCCTCCTCCTCCTCCTCCTCCTCCTCCTCCTCTTTTTCCTCCTCTTCTTCCTCCTCCTCCTCCTCCTCCCCTTCGTCCTCCTCCTTGTCGTCATCGTTCTCCTCTCCTCCCCTTTCTTGTCGTTGTCGTTCTCTCCTCCTCCTCCTCCTCCTCCTCCTCCTCCTCCTCCTCGGCTCAGGTGGTGTATTATTGGCCAGTAACTTGCTGCTGATTGGCTGCATGCTGATGAGGAGGAGCCAATCCCAGCAGAGCATTGTGGACCGGCTGCTCGTGATGGGACCTGACCTCACCTGACCCGACATGACTTGGCCTAACTTAATCTAACCTGACCTGGCATTCACCTAACTTGACATAACGGAAGCTTAACTCTGCGTAAGGCGAAATACGAACTTAATCAAACCATATATTCTTAGCTGACTGTATATAACTTAGTCTAACTTGACCTGGCATTCACCTAACTTGACATAACGTAAGATTAACTCTGCGTAAGGTGAAATATTAACTTAATCAAACCATTTATTCTAAGCTAACTAAACCTGACGATATATGTAATGGGTGTGGATTCAAGATCAATGGATGTGTGTGAGGGGATGAAGGTGGATGGGTGGATGTGTGGACTCTTGTTAGAAAGGGATAAAGAGAAAATAAGAATGGAAAGAAAGGAATAGAAGGGTATAACTAATCTAACATATCGTGACACCACCTAACTTGGCATAACTTAATCTAACCTGACCTGGCATTCACCTAACTTGACATAGCGTAAGATTAACTCTGCGTAAGGTGAAATACTAACTTAATCCAACCATTTATTCTAAGCTAATCCAACCTGACTGTATATAACTTAATCTAACATATCGTGACACCACCTAACTTGACATAAGGTGACCTAACTGAACCTAACCTAACATTACCTAACTTAACCTAACCTCCTCATCTAACCTAACCTTTCCTAACCTCACTTCACCCAACCTAACCTCTACTTCTAACCTTATCTAACCTAACTTAACCTAAACTCTCCTCACCTAACTTGACCTTACTAACTTCACCTAATCCAGTTTCTACTTTACCTAACCTAACCTCACCTAACCTAACCTAACCTAACCTAAACTCTACTTCTCCTAACCTCACCTAACCTAACTTAACCTAAACTCTATTCGCTTAACTTAACATTAACTAACCTCACCTAATCCAATTTCTACTTCACCTAACCTCACCTCACCTAACCTAACCTAACCTCTACGTCTCCTAACCTCATCTAACCTAACCTAACCTAACCTCTCGTCACCTAACTTAACCTTAACTAACCTCACCTAATCCAATTTCTACTTCACCTAACATCCCCTAACCTAACCTAGCCACCCCTTCCTAACCTAAACTAACCTCTACTTCTCCTAACCTCATCTAACCTAACCTAACCTAACCTCTCCTCACCTAACTTAACCTTAACTAACCTCACCTAATCCAATTTCTACTTCACCTAACATCCCCTAACTTACCTAATTTACCTCACCCCTTCCTAACCTAACCTAACCTCCCCTAACCTCACTTTACCTTACCTTACCTCCCCTAACCTAACCTGGCCTAACCTCCCCTCACTTCACTTTATCTTACCTAAACTCCCCTAACCTAACCTCATCTAACCTGGCCTAACCTCCCCTCCCTCACCTCATCTCATCTCACTTTACCTTACCTTACCTTACTTCCCCTAACCTAACGTAACCTCACCTAACCTGGCCTAACCTCACCTCACCTAACCTAACCTCCCCTCCCTCACCTCACCTAACCTTACCTCACCCCCAGGTCATTCAATTCCCTCTCGACACGAATCAGAATCAGAGAGACGCTTTCGACAGGTGTAAAACGAAGGTCAGTTAATCAGGGGAGACAGGTGAATGGCAGGTGATAAATCTAATTAATCAGCTACGACATAATGGACACGGCACCAAAAGACTGCCTGAAGGACGGAGATAAACGGCCCAGGGGAGGGAGATTACCTGTTAATTAGCCGGAACCTGGTGCATGATGGGAATTCGGACAGGTGAGAGGAAGGAGCAGGCAGGTGGGCAGATGAATGGAGCTAAAGGTGACAGGTGGAGCAGATGGAAAGTAGGAATGGAAGATTGAAGAAAATTAGAAGTTAGAATAGGAAAAAGGAGAAAAAATAGGCAGGTAGGCAGGTAAATGAATCGAAAGTGGTTAGGTATAAGAGATGGAAGTGAAAATAATGGAAGAAATAGAGGAAGAATGTTATAAGAAAGAAGAAGAATAGAAGAATGAAGCAGAAAAAATAAGCAGGTAGGCAGATGAATGGAGGTACAGGTGACAGACAGGTGGAGAATATAGGACTAGGAATAGAAGTGAAAGTAATAGAATAGAAATAGAAAACAAAATAATAGAAGAAGTAGAGAAATAAGGTTATAAGAAACAAGAATAGAAGAAGGAAGAAGAAAAAAAGTAGACAGCTGGGCAGGTAAATTGAGAGAAAGGTGACAGGTGTAAAAAATGAAAGTGAGGATGGAAGTTGAATAAATTGAAGAAGGAAAAAGAAGAAATAGATGAGCAGAAGGAGGTTGGAGGAAAAAAGAGAATGACTAAGCAGGTGGGCAAATGGATGTAAAGATGATTTTATGAAGAGAAAAAACAACGAACAGAAATTAAGGGAAAAAATGGGAAAAGAAAAAAAATAGTAAAAAAAATGAAAAACAAAAAAAAAGATAAAAAGAAAATAATAAATAAGCAATAGGAAACCAAAGTAAGAAAAAAGTAAAGAAAAGAAACTAGAGCAAGAAAATGTGAAAAAATGAAGTAAAGAAATTAAACGAGAACTTGAATAATAAAAAATGAAGAAAAACAAATATAATGAACGACCGAATAGGAATAATAATAATAATAAAAAAAAAAATCGAAAAAGTAAGAAAAAAGAAAAAAAAGGACCTTTATCTAATTTGTTTACTTGTTTATTTACTTACTAATTTGTTTGCTGATCTTTTCCCTTTGTGATTAGGATAAAATTACAGACCCAGCCGTGTGTGTGTGTGCGTGTGTGTGTGTGTGTGTGTGCGTGTGTGTGTGTGTGTGTGTGCTTTGAAATTAGAGTTATTAGGCTTATAGGGTCGCTGGTGATGGTGGTAGCAGTGGTGGTGTTGGTGGTAGGGGTGGTGGTGATGGTGGTAGGGGTGGTGGTGATGGTGGTGGTTAAATTTGCTGTTTGTGTATGTGTGTGTGTTTGTTTGCCGTCAGTGTGTGTTGCTACGGGGGTGATTCTGGTACTGTTTGCTTTGCCTGATGTTTATGTGTTTGTAGTAGTAGTAATAGTAGTAGTAGTAGTAATAGTAGTAGTAGTAACACCAACACCAAACAAAAACGAAAACAAAACAAAACCAACATCTTCTGAAGCCCCCCCTAGAAAAACAAACCCAAAAGAAAACGAGGCTACGAAGACGGTGGTCGCGTGCCCGCTAATAACGACGAGGAAACAATAAACGCCGTAATACATGACAAAAAGAAAGCTATAAACGCCACAATTAGAGACGGGCTGGCACTAAGCTGGTGATGGCGTTTATTATTATTGTTGTTTCTCTCTCTCTCTCTCTCTCTCTCTCTCTCTCTCTCTCTCTCTCTCTCTCTCTCTCTCAAGAAAATAGTTTGTCTTATTATTTTCTTTTGTTTTGGAGGCGATTGGAGAGAAGGGGGGAGGGAAGGGGAAGAGGATGAGAGGGAGGAGAGGAAAGGGGAGAGAAAGGGAACGCTGGGGAAGGAAGGGAAGGAGGAGGTAGAGGAGGGGAAGATAGGGGAATAGGGGAAGGAGGAGGGAAAGGAGGGGAAGGTTGAAGAAAGAAGGGGGAGGTAAGGGAAGAAGGAGGGGAGAAGGGGAAGGAGGGAAAGAGAGGAGCGGAGGCTGGGGAAAGTGAGGGGAGGGGTGGGGAAGGAAGAGGGAAAGTTAAGGGAAGAAGGGGAAGGTTGAAGAAAGAAAGGGAAGGTAAGGGAAGGAGGGGAGAAGGGGAAGGAGGGAAAGAGAGGAGGGGAGGCTGGGGAAAGTGAGGGGAGTGGTGGGGAAGGAAGAGTGAAAGAGGAGATTTGAGAGGGTGAGGGAAGGTGGGGGAGGTTGGGGAAAGTGAGGGGAGTGGTGGGGAAGGAAGAGGAAAAGAGGAGGAGATTTGAGAAGGTGAGGGAAGGTGGGGGAGGTTGGGGAAAGTGAGGGGAGGGGTGGGGAAGGAAGAGGGAAAGAGGAGATTTGAGAAGGCGAGGGGAAGGTGGGGGAGGTTGGTAAGGAGGAGGGAAGAAAGAGGGGGAAGCTTGGGGAAGGAGGGAAAGATAAGGGGGGAGGCTGGGGAAAGTGAGGGGAGGGGTGGGGAAGGAAGAGTGAAAGAGGAGATTTGAGAAGGCGAGGGGAAGGTGGGGGAGGTTGGTAAAGGAGGGGAAGGTGGGGTGGGGAGGTGATGGGGTGTGGGGGTTTTCGGTGTTACATTAATCCGCTTCAGAACCCTCGTGTGGGGGATCAGATTCTGTTTGTTGGGTGAAAAGAGGATCGGGATGCAAATATTAGGATTACAATGAATAGATATGAAGAGGTGGAGGAGGAGGAGGAGGAGGACTTGGAAGAGGAGGAGAAAGAATAAGAAAAAAACGAAAAGAACGACTGAGAACAAGAAACAACGGAAAAACAATTCAAGCAAAGCGATGCCATACCGACATAGGCAGGAGCTATTTCTCGAATAGGGTTGTTCGCCACTGGAACAGCCTTCCTGCAGAAGTGGTTAGCGCAGAGAGCATCAACTCCTTCAAGAAACGCATTGATCGCCACTTTGCTGCAACGGGAGTGAACTGAACATATCCAAGAGTAGGTGCACAATCCCTCTCATCCTTGTCTCCCCCTCTCCCTTCATTATATTCCAAACCCCCTTCCCTCGCTCCCCTCTTCCCCCTCCTTCCCTCCCCTCTCTCCCTCCCCCTTCTCCCCTCTCCTCCCCTCTCCTTCATCCTGGTATTGGCAACATTGAAACTCACCTGATAACTTAATGAACTCGGGACTTCAAAGCTTACCTGTGTGTGCGTGCGCGCGCGCGCGCGTGCGTGTGTGTATGTGTGTGTGTGTAATGATTAATTAAGGTGTGAAACGGAGAAACGGGAGAAACACCTGAGCTTCCTGTCTTCTTCACTCGAGGAGGAGGAGGAGGAGGAGGAAGAGGAGGAGGAGGTGGAGGTGACGGCGTGTAAACATTGCCACCTATCCATCACACACGCAAAGAAAATATTTACAAACACACACACACACACACACACACACACACACACACACACACACACACACACACACACACACACACACACACACACACACACTTCCGACACCTTCCACGCCACCATAACTTAGCTCCTCCTCCTCCTCCCTCCCCCCCTTTCTCACTCCTTAGCCAGGTAAAGAGAAGAGGAGGGGAGGGGAAGGAGTTAGGAGGGGAAGCATGTTTAGAGAGAAGGGAAGGAAGGGGGGGGGAGAGGAGAGAGGGGGAGGAGGTGAGGAAGAAGAGGGGGGAGGGGGGAAGGGGGGAGGTGAAGTTATTATCCTAATTTCCCCAGGTGAGTCTTGTAACACCTGAGGGAGGCTTTAAAGGGCGGCCGGTGAGTTGCTTACCTGGAGGAGAATGAGGAGGAGGAGGAGGAGGAGGAGGAGAGAGAAGAAAAATAGGTGGCCTCCTCTTCTGCTTTTTTTCTTAACAAGCTGTGAATATTTTTTTTTTTCGGTATATATTCTTTCACTTTTTTTTCTCCTTTTTTTCAGCTTCTTTTTCATTTGTACTTTTTCTTTTTCTCCTTTTTTTCATCTTCTTTTTCATCTTCTACTTCTTCTTCTTCTTCTTCTTCTTCTTCTTCTTCTTCTTCTTCTTCTTCTTCTTCTTCTTCGTCCTCGTCTTCGTCTTCGTCTTCGTCTTCGTCTTCGTCTTCGTCTTCGTCTTCGTCTTCGTCTTGTTCTTGTTCTTCTAAATATACAGGAAAGGAGGTGGAGGAGGCGAGGAAAGAAGAAAAAAATAGGAGGAGGAGGAGGAGGAGGAGGAGATAATTACCGATACTATTCGCGCAAAAAAAGGAGACCAAGACACCAAAGAAAAACAACACAAACAAAACAAAAGAAAACAAAAAAAAAAAAAACTCACCACCCAATTTCTCCTCCTCGTCTCATGAAGATCCGAGAAGACAAAACAAAAACAAGCAAACAAACAAACAAACAGAAAAAATGTAGTGTTTTGTTCCCGAAGTGTCGATACGCAATTCCTTAGAGAGAGAGAGAGAGAGAGAGAGAGAGAGAGAGAGAGAGAGAGAGAGAGAGTCAATTTCTACCACTTGTCTCAACATCGGAGACACATGATACCGCGCGCACACACACACACACACACACACACACACACACACACACACACACACACACACACACACACACAAGCAAGACTGTTTACATAACCCCGAACATTTAACTAAACAAACACATAAACACACAAACCCAACGAATGAAAACAAGAGTGCAACGAAGACTAACACAGCCTCCTCCTCCTCCTCTTCCTCCTCCTCTTCCTCCTCTTCGTCCTCTTATTCACAAACATCTCCTGACGTCATTCCTTCGCCTGATTGTGGCCTCTTGAGAACAGGCCACGTTTTGTTTGAAGTTAAGCTCCTCGCCGCGTGCCCTGCCTCTAAATAGGTGGGGCGGAGGGACGGAAGGAGAGGGAGGGAGGAGAGAGGAAAGAGGGAGAACGGATAGACGGATAGCGGAGGAATGGATGAAGGAGGTGGAAGCGGGTGGAAGTCAGAATGCTTATGTGGAGAAGACAAATTAGTATGAGGGAGGGAAGGAGAGGGAGGGATGAGAGATGAGAGAGGGAGAACGGATAGACGGATGGAGGAGAAGAAGAAGGAGGAAAGAGTCAGGAATCCGTGTGGTAGAGAAGGATGGAGGGAAGGAAGGAAAGGGAGGGAAGGGATGATAAAGATGGAGAAATTACAGGAAAATGAAGAAAAGGAGATGGTCAGAAATGCTTTTTAACGTAAAGGAGAGCAAATAGGAGGGAAGAAAAGAGAAGAATGAAGGAGGAGGAGGAGGAGAAATGGATGAAGGAGGAGAGGGTCACGAAGGAGAATATATGAGCCAAAAGTTGAATAAGTAAGAAGGAAGGAAGGAGGGAAACAAGAATAAGGGATGAGGGATTAAAAGATAGAGAAATAATAGAAGGATGTAGGAATAGGAGGAATTGATGATGAAGGAGAAGGAAGTCAGATAAAAAGGAAGGAGAATGGGGAAAGGAGAGGAAGGATGATAAATGAAAAGACGTAGAAATAATAGAAGAATGAAGGAATAGAGTAATGGATGAAGGAGGAATGGAATCAATGGAAGAAAGAGGAGGAGGAGGAAGAGGAAGAGGAGGAGGTCAGGAATGCTAATGTGCTACCGAATGAGAACAAAGAAGAGGAGGAGGAAGAGAAAGAGGAGGAGGAGGAGGAGGATAAAACAGAGTGAGAAGGAGAAAGAGAGAGAGAGAGAGAGAGAGAGAGAGAGAGAGAGAGAGAGAGAGAGCATGTGGTATGTGTTGAATACGTCCATTGAAGGAACACAGTGTTGCCAATAGCGTGTCCCGGCAGAGGCATGCTTGTAGAGTCCTTTGTTTCCTCCTCCTCCTCTTCCTCTTCCTCCTCCTCCTCTTTATCCTCTTCCTGTAGTATACAATCATCCTTAACCGCCTGCTCCCCCTTCCTCCTCCTCCTCCTCTTCCTCCTCCTCTTCCAATACTACAACTTCGCTATTTCTTTTGTTTCTCCTCCTCCTCCTCTTCTCTTCTCTTCCTCCCCCTTTTATTTCGTCGTTTCTATTCCTCTTTTTCTTCCTCTTCCTCCTCCTCTTCTCTTCGCTTCCCTTCCTCCCCCTTTTATTTCGTCGTTTCTATTCCTCTTTTTCTTCCTCCTCCTCCTCCTCCTCTTGACTCCCCTGTGCCATCTCCTCCTCATCTCCCTCCTCTCCTCCTCCTTTTTCCCTTTTCTCTGTCAGTTTCCCGTCCTTGTCTTTCTACTCTCGTTTTCTTTATTTCTTCTTTCTCTTGATATTTCTGTACCATTATCATCGTCTCCTTCTCCTTCTCCTCTTTTCTCTTGCCCCCCTCTCTTCACCTCCTCTTTTTTAATCCTTCTGTTCCTTTTTCCTTATTATTCGTCTTTCCATTCTCTCCTTTTCTTCCTCCTTCTCTTCCTCGTTATATTTGTCTTTTCATTCCTCTTTTTCCTCATATTTCTCATCCTTTTCTTCTTCGGTTAATTTGTTTTTCCATCCCTCATTTTCTTCCTCCTTTTTATCCTTCTCTTCCTCTTTATATTCGTCCATCTATTCTTCTTTTTCCTCCTCCTTTCTCATCCTTTTTGTTCTTTGTTCAATTTGCTCTTCCATTTCTCTTTTTTTTCCTCTATTTCATCCTTTTCTTCCTTTTTTATTCGTCTTTCCATCCCTCATTTTCTTCCTTCTTTCCTTCTTTGTTTAACTTGTCATTCCATTTCTCTTTTTCTTCCTCTTTCTCATCCTTTTCTTCCTTTTTTATTCGTCTTTCCATCCCTCATTTTCTTCCTTCTTTTTTTCCTTCTCTTCATCTTTATATTTGTCTATCTATTCTTCTTTTTCCTCCTCTTTCTTTGTTTAACTTGTCTTTCCATTTCTCTTTTTCTTCCTCTTTCTCATCCTTTTCTTCCTTTTCTATTTGTCTTTCGTTTCTTTCTCTTCCTTCTGTACTTCCACAACCTTATCCTTTTCCTCTCCCCCCCCTCAGCTCCCCCCCTTCCTCCTACCACAACCGCCGCCACCACAACAATTTTGGTCTCAATGATTTTCCTCGGCTCTTTGTGTGTTATTTATGCGTCGAGTCGCTGCCGTTCATCAAATGGGATTAGTTTAGCGTTTATCGGCATTTGGTGGTGTTTATTGCCTTGTGGGTAATTAGCGGGGGCGGGGGAGGGGGGGGGAAGGGATTTATAGGGAAAGGGGGGTGGAAGGTAGGAAGGGGAGGAGGGGAGGTGTAGGGAAGGTGTATATTTTTTTTAGTTTTTTTTGTGGGGTTGGTAATCAGTTTCCGGGTGTATGATTAGCTAGATTTGTGTGTGTGTGTGTGTGTGTGTGTGTGTGTGTGTGTGTGTGTGTTTGGAGTATGTGTTGGTGAGCGTTGAATGTCTCTTTTCTCTGTAGCTTATCTATGTGTGTGTGTGTGTGTGTGTGTGTGTGTGTGTGTGTGTGTGTGTACAGGTTAGGTGAGTGTTGAATATCTCTCTCTCTCTCTCTCTCTCTCTCTCTCTCTCTCTCTCTCTCTCTCTCTCTCTCTCTCTCTCTCTAGGTTATCTGTGTGTGTGTGTGTGTGTGTGTGTGTGTGTGTGTGTGTGTGTGTGCTCTCTGACGAACCAATTCCCGATTTTGACGCGGTTACCGATCGAGATTCAATTCCCGAAGAAGAATTTCCTCCTGACGAACCAATGCCCGGAGGAGGAAGCCACGTGTAGGGGCGGCGAGCGGGGCCAACAACAACAACAACAACAATAACAACAACAACAATGATAATAACAATAACAATAAAGAAGAAGAAAAAAAAGAGCAACAACTACTACTACTACTACTACTACTACTACTACTACTACTACTACCACCATAAGAACTATAATTACCGCGAAGGCATCAACAACATAAATAACTAACATCATTAACATCAATAATAATAATATAGATCATCATCATCATCATCATCATCATCGCCATAACAACATCAGAAGCAAAGGTCAAGGGTGAGAGAGAGAGAGAGAGAGAGAGAGAGAGAGATGGCATTAAACCTCCCACATTTTCTCGTGAAGTAACAACAGCGCAGAGTTAACACAATCACGTATCTATTTCCTCTTTCCCCTTTCCCTTCCTCTCTCCCTATCTCCCTATTTCCTCACCCTTTTTCCCTCCCCACCTCCCTCCCTCCTCACCTCCCTCCCTCCCTCCCTCTCAGACGCTTTTCGCTCTCACAACAAATATTTTCAAAGACCACAAAAGAGATTAGTCTGGATCGCTGGAGTGCTTTTTTTTTTTATATATATTCAGAGTGCAGAAGCCTTGTCAGACGATCACTAGGCTCATAAAACTACCCGTGGAAATACTAACATCACAACCTCTACGAAAGCCTTACCAACAAATAAATATGAGAAAGGAACCCCTGAAACTGAGAGAATTGGATCACTTACTATTCTGTCACATATGTCTCAGAAAAACCCTTGTCATACCATCACTAGACCCGAAAACTACCCATGGACACACCCCACAACCACCTCAACGAAGCCTTACCAACAAATATGAGAGTAACCCCTGAAACTGGGAATAGTGGACCAGTCTTACTTTTCTTTCACATGTCTCTTTCACATTTACGGTGGAGAAAAAGCCTCGTCAAACTGTCACTAGACCCGTAAAACCACCCATGGACACACCCACAACATAACCGCTACGACGGCCTGACCACCAAATATGAGAGAGTAACCCCTGAAACATGTCTCTTTCACATTTACGGTGCAGAAAAAGCCTTGTCAAACCCTCACTAGACCCGTAAAACCACCCTCAACACACCCACAACAAACCCTACGATAGCCTTACCAACAAATATGAGAGAGTAACCCCCTCATGAAATCCAATCTCACCATCTCTTTCACACACACACACACACACACACACACACACACACACACACACACACACACACACACACACACACACACACACACGTTGATAACTCTTTTACCTTTAACTTCACCGCCCAGAGGAGAGAGTTCCCATTAACCAACCAGCTGGCGCCTGCCGTTTACGAGTATATACAAACACACGCACACACAGACATAGACACACACACTCTCGCATATTCACTCACGCCGCCTTTTGTTGCCCGGCGCGTCCTGATCTATGCAAATTAAACCTTTCATCTCCATGGACGCGAGGTAATAATATTTGCGACGCCTGATAGATGCTGCTGGCCGAGAGAGAGAGAGAGAGAGAGAGAGAGAGAGAGAGAGAGAGAGAGAGAGAGAGATTCGTGTTTTTTCATATATTTTCCACCTCAGATTTTTTTTTTGTATTAATATTGAAGGCGTTGCAGAAAGACATTTTTTATTTTATTTTCCGGTTAACGTTTATTTCTCATTATTACCAAAAAAGAAAAAAACCGAAGACAATTTTTTACTCATTATCATAAAAACAAACGCCTATTTTTTTTGCTCATTACTACCAAAAAAAAAAAAAAAAAAACTTGAACACTTTTTTTGGCGCAATTGGTCCCTTTTGGTAAGTCCGTCAAAGGGACTTACCAAGAGAGAGAGAGAGAGAGAGAGTGTGTGTGTGTGTGTGTGTTCCAGGGTGGGTTAGTTCGTTAGTTCGTCGGTTTGTTGGTTAGTCTTGCGTTGCCTCAAAATCTTTCTCGCATCAGTTCAGTCTCCGCGGCTCTGTTACCTTAATTAACCTCTCCGGCAGGTGTGTGTGTGTGTGTGTGTGTGTGTGTGTGTGTTTTCGTTCATGTTTTTCGCTTTTTCATGCTTTCTTTAGTTTCTCTCTCTCTCTCTCTCTCTCTCTCTCTCTCTCTCTCTCTCTCTCTCTCTCTCTCTCTCTCTCTCCATTAATTCGACTGTGGTATAAAAAAAATTACGTTCATTGAATTTGGTTTGAATGGCTCTTGTATTACACACACACACACACACACACACACACACACACACAGTACAGACAAATGCGCACGTGTATATGTTTATTTATGAGTGTGCGTGTGGGTTTATGTGTGCTTGTGCGTGTGTGTGCGTGCGTGTGTGTGTGTACTTCCCCCCCCCTCCCCTCTCTTTCTGTCATAATGGGTGTTAGTGAAGGGGTGAAAATGATAGACACACACACACACACACACACACACACACACACACACACACACACACACACACACACACACACACACACACACACACCGTCCGTAACCTTTCTTTGATTTTCCTCATTAATTATTTCACGTTCTCTCTCTCGCAGGTAAGTTGATGACGTCACTGGCCCAGGTGTGTGAGAGAGCGAGAGAGGCCATCAAGGGACGACGACGACAGGTGAAGGTAAAAAGATCTGGACCATTAAAAAAAAAGTAAATGTGATGAAAAGGAAAGTTAAAAAGTAAAAAAAAGTAAAAGTAATAAAGTAAAAAAAAGTAAAAAAGTAAATAAGTAAAAATGATGAAAAGGAAAGTATTAAAAAAGTGAGAGAAAAAAAAAACTTGTGGTGTGGAGACATTGATTTTAGAGCGCGGAAAAAAAAAGAAAAAAAAGAGAGGAAAGTTAAGGGGAAGAGAAGGGGGATTAGAAGGGGATCAAGAGGAGAAAGAGGAAGTAAGAGGGAGGGAGATAAGAAACGAGAAAGGTGATGGGGGGAAAAAGAGGAAGTGAGATTTGAGAAGAAAGAGGCGAAGGGTGAAGAAAAAAGAGGAAAGGAAGAGATAGAAAGTGAGGACATAAGAGGAAAGAGAAGAGGGATGAATAAAAAGAAAGAGGAAAGGAAGGGAAATAAAGGAAAGCTAAGAGAAGTATAAGAGAAAAGATGAAAGAAGAAAAAGAAGGGAAAAGGAAAGGGAAGAAAGGAGAGCTAAGAGAAGTATATAAGAGGAAAGAAGAAGAAAGAGAAGGGGAAAGAGATGAAGAAAGGGGTTGAGGGAAAGGGGAATAAGTGAAACGAAGAGGGGTAATAAAGAGGATAGAGGATAGGGAAGGAGAAGAGGAGAAGAAAGAGGGTGAAAAGAGAGGAAAAAAGGAAGAGAAAGTGGAGGAAAGAAGGGGATTGAAGGATAGGGAGGAAGAAAAAGAGGAGAGAGAGAGAGAGAGAGAGAGAGAGAGAGAGCCGCCTCCGCCTCCGCCTTCCTCTTAAGAACCATTTCTAGTGCAACGCAAATACTTTAACCAATTTGAGGGAGCGTAAGTGAAGGGGGAAAGAAGGGGGGGGGGGGGAGGGAGGCCATTAGTGGTGGTGATGCAATTAACCCAGAGCATGTAGGCGCTAATGGGTGGGGGGTGGGAGGGAGAGGGAGGGAGGAAAGAAGGGAGGAAGGGAGCGGTAAGAAAGGTTTAGTTGGGTAGGAAGGAAGGGAGAGGAGAGAGATGGAGGGAGGAACGTAGGAACGGAGTGGGATAAAGGGAGCGAAAGGAGGAAGGGAGGGAGAGGTAAGAAGGGAGAAAGGTTTGAATATGTAGAAAAGAAGAGAAGGGAGAAGTTAAGAAGGTAGGGAGAAAGGAAAAGGCACGGAGGGAAAAATGAAGGGTAAGGGAGAAAGGGAGGGAGTGAGAGAGAAAAGAAGGGAGAAAGCTCTGCATGGGTAGGGAAGAAAAGAAAGGAAGGGAGGAGAGAGGTAAAGAAGGCAGGGAGGGAATGGAGGGAAGGAAACATAAGAAGAAAGGGAGGGAGAGATGAAGGAAGAAGGGAGGTAAAGATGGTAGGAAGGGAGGGAAGAGGAGGTAAGGAGGGAAAAGGAAGGGAATGGAAGAAGGGAGGATGGTTTACTTGGAGAGAAAAAAAAAAGGGAGAGATATAAGGGAGAAGAAAATAAAGTAGGAAGAGAAGGAGAAAGAGAGAAAGGATAAAGAAAGGGAAAGGAAGAAGGGAGATAAAGGCAGGAGGTAAGAAGGGAGGGAAGGGTAATGAGGAGGAAGGGAGGGAAGGGAAGGGAGGGAAGGGAGGAGTTGAGGTAAGCATTTTCTCCTCTTTATTTGTTCCTCCCTCCTCCTCCTCCTCCTCCTCCTCCTCCTCCTCCTCCTCCTCCTCCTTCCATTCCCTTTGTATTGTTTTCTTGTTTTGTTTTTCCTTCATGGGTTTGTTTTCCCTTGTGTGTGTGTATGTGTGTGTGTGTGTGTGTGTGTGTGTGTGTGTGTGTGTGTGTGTGTGTGTGTGTGTGTGTGTGTGTGTGTTTTACGGGTCACCTTGCATGGTCGCGTTTTATTCTCTCTCTCTCTCTCTCTCTCTCTCTCTCTCTCTCTCGATGTTCTGTTTGTTCTTGCGTTCCTTTTAATCCCTGACCCTTTGAGAGAGAGAGAGAGATGAGGCTCGAGTTGGAAATGAGGGGAGGGGAGCGATGGGGAGGGGAGGGGGTAGGGGTGGGGAGGGGAGGGGTGGGGAGGGGAGAGTTCAACTTATGTATTCGTGGGGAGAAGTCGTGCGTTAAA